>NW_026621967.1:0-47662 GCF_003711565.1 Takifugu flavidus | reverse complement strand
TGTCGGTGGCGGAGCCGGAAGAGGTGTGAAGGTTTCCGACGATTATCATCGAGGGTCCAGAGATGCCGGCTCACAGAGAGAGCTGCCTTGGAACGGGAGGGAAAGCTTCACGGAGGCCGAGAGGACGGTCCGATAAGGCGTCTTAAGTCCTTGCCAGGGCTTCCTCTGTGCTGGAGGAGTGATCATAAAAGGCAGGAACAGAGAAGGTTCGGGAAGAGTCGCCCTTTTATTCCAGCCAAGACAAAATAGAAGCATCCGTCCAGCCGCTAGCGCTCAAAACCCCTGGAAGTTTAGGAATTATTAATGGAATTAAGCCTTAAGGAAGCTGAAGCCTGGGACAAACCCACGTTTCCCTTTTTTTTCCCTTGAAATAATGGTGATGCAGCAGATGAGCGGGAGTTGACTGGCTTCTACCAGCTACTGTCTCAATGTCTCCAGCCCATAGTGTGGATTCTTTACGAGATCAGACAGCAGCTTCACTCCTGAATCCTGCAGCTGGTTCTGACTCAGGTCCAGTTCTCTGAGATGGGAGGGATTGGACCTCAGCGCCGAGGCCAGAGAGCCACAGCTGATCTCTGATAACCTGCACTCACTCAAGCTGAAAAATGCAGGATGAGGTTATACGGTGCAGGTCTGCATGTTATCTGCGTCAGTACTAAACCTACGTTAGTTCTTAGTTGGGTCAGACCTGAATTCACGATATTACAAGGAATTTTTTTAATGTGGTGCATCACAGCAGTGTTGAGAACAGCCTCACTTCACCATCTTAGCAGCTGGTATATAGGTAGAAAAATGAAGACTGACCTGAGCCACTCCAGTTTACAGTTTGGACTCTCCAGTCCAGAACAGAGCCGCTCCACTCCTGAATTCTGCAGCTTGTTCTGACTCAGGTCCAGTTCTCTGAGATGGGAGGGATTGGACCTCAGCGCCGAGGCCAGAGAGTCACAGCTGATCTCTGATAACCTGCAGTTCCTTAATCTAAATAAAGAAGGGAAACTTTTATAAGGTTAGAAGTGAAACCAGTATTAATCTGAAAGGTTAATCAAAGGCATGATCTGTAAATATTTAATTTAGTTGCAGGTTAAAAAATGATAGTAATATGTAATGACCACAATTCCAACCTCTCAGGTTTGCACTGTTCCAAAGGAGAATATATATTGTTCTGGCCCTCACTCTTCCCAGGTTCTCCCACCTCTTTCCCTCCCATCTCATCATGGAGATCCATCTCACCTGTGGCTCATCTTTAAAGGCACAACCTGTCTTAGATGACTTCCTGTCTCCCTCACCATCTCCCTCCTCGTTGGCTGGTGTCTACCAGGCACCCTCACCTAGTTTTGTCTAATTTTGGTTACCATCTGTCGGCTTTTTCATTGTCCTTAAATCAATTTATCATGAATAAGTGGTCCCCGTGTGGCCCTCCCTCCTGAAGGAACTGGGCACAACACACACACTCAGAAAGTGTGAGGACCCTCGGATGGAATAATGGACATTTTTGAGAATGGTGTTTACCTCAGAGTTTCCAGTCGGCAGTTTGGAAAGTGGAGAAAACCACAGAGCAGCTTCACTCCTGGATCCTTCAGCTGGTTCTGTCTCAGGTCCAGTTCTCTGAGATGGGAGGGATTGGACCTCAGCGCCGAGGCCAGAGAGTCACAGCTGGTCTCTGATAAGCTGCACTTAATCAATCTGAAAAATGCAGGATGAGGTTATACGGTGCAGGTCTGCATGTTATCTGCGTCAGTACTAAACCTACGTTAGTTCTTAGTTGGGTCAGACCTGAATTCACGATATTCCAAGGAATTTTTTTAATGTGGTGCATCACAGCCGTGTTGAGAACAGCCTCACTTCACCATCTTAGCAGCTGGTATATAGGTAGAAAAATGAAGACTGACCTGAGCGTCTCCAGTTTACAGTTTGGACTCTCCAGTCCAGAACAGAGCCGCTTCACTCCTGAATCCTGCAACGTGTTGAAGCTCAGGTCCAGAACCCTCAGATGGGAGGGATTGGACCTCAGCGCCGAGGCCAGAGAGCCACAGCTGATCTCTGATAAACTGCAGCACCTTAATCTAAATAAAGAAGGGAAACTTTTATAAGGTTATAAGTGAAACCAGTATTCATCTGAAAGGTTAATCAAAGGCATGATCTGTAAATATTTAATTTAGTTACAGGTTAAAAAATGATAGTAATATGTAATGACCACAATTCCAACCTCTCAGGTTTGCACTGTTCCAGAGGAGAATATATATTGTTCTGGCCCTCACTCTTCCCAGGTTCTCCCACCTCTTTCCCTCCCATCTCATCATGGAGATCCATCTCACCTGTGGCTCATCTTTAAAGGCACAACCTGTCTTAGATGACTTCCTGTCTCCCTCACCATCTCCCTCCTCGTTGGCTGGTGTCTACCAGGCACCCTCACCTAGTTTTGTCTAATTTTGGTTACCATCTGTGGGCTTTTCCATTGTCCTTAAATCAATTTATCATGAATAAGTGGTCCCCGTGTGGCCCTCCCTCCTGAAGGAACTGGGCACAACACACACACTCAGAAAGTGTGAGGACCCTCAGATGGAATAATGGACATTTTTGAGAATGGTGTTTACCCCAGAGTTTCCAGTCGGCAGTTTGGATCCTGGAGAAAACCACAGAGCAGCTTCACTCCTGGATCCTGCAGATGGTTCTGACCCAGGTCCAGTTCTCTGAGATGGGAGGGATTGGACCTCAGCGCCGAGGCCAGAGAGCCACAGCTGATCTTTGATAACCTGCAGTATTCTAATCTGAAAAATGCAGGATGAGGTTATACGGTGCAGGTCTGCATGTGATCTGAGTCAGTACTAAACCTACGTTAGTTCTTAGTTGGGTCAGACCTGAATTCACGATATTCCAAGGAATTTTTTTATGTGGTGCATCACAGCAGTGTTGAGAACAGCCTCACTTCACCATCTTAGCAGCTGGTATATAGGTAGAAAAATGAAGACTGACCCGAGCCTCTCCAGTTTACAGTTTGGACTCTCCAGTCCAGAACAGAGCCGCTTCACTCCTGAATCCTGCAACGTGTTGAGGCTCAGGTCCAGAACCCTCAGATGGGAGAGGTTGGACTTCAGAGCTGAGGCCACAGAATCACAGCTGGTCTCTGATAAACTGCTGTCCCATAGTCTAAAATAACAATTATTTTGAGAGAAGACAAATAAAAATCAACATGTACCAGAGCAAAACACAGCTTACAAGCAACAAACCTCTGGTCCTGCACCGGCTTATCTGCTGTATGTTCCTATTTTGGGTTCTTTCAGGGCGGTTGGACAAGATCTACAGCGTATGTAAAGTGTGTGTAGGTCAAAATACCTTCCAAGTTTGTGAGACCACATTTCTCAATAGCACTCAACTCTTGTCAGGAGTTGGGACAAAGCGACCCACTCCTGACAGCTTGTGGGCGATGCTGCAGCGACCCTGCAATCCCTACACTCTCTGGTGAAACCAAATCAAAGGTTTTAGACACTGCTGGATGCTGGAAGGGTGGCTATAGTCTGGACGCATCGTTCCCCTGACTGCACATTTCTCCAACAATGATTGGCAGCTGGTGTCACTTGTTCTCCAGATGAGAGAAGGAAAGAGAGCCCCCCCACAGTGTGTTTGATTGCCCCACTGCAAGCTCAATGCTGCCAGAAAACATTGCAGGAGCATCAATTCCCCTCAGGGCATCAACAAGGAGCTCAGGAAAAGGTGCAGCTGCCACCTACTAGAGACAAGCACACTGAGCTGAGATTCAAAGCCCTCTCCTCCCAAGAGAAGAGCTTGTTTGTTGGAGGCTCTTCTGGGCGATACCTGGTGCCACAGCTCCAGCTCAGCCCGTCTCTGGAGCTGAGGTGGAGCTTAGCAAGTTTCATGGTTCTCCACCACTTCCTCTCGCTGAGGACCTTCTCAGCTGGTGGTTTCTGCTCCACCTTCCAAGTTGAGCAGTGATACTTCTGCATTCCTGCCACCAGGGTCTCTGCAGAAAGAGTCTTCTCCACTGTTTTATATTAGATTATAGAAAATTAGGATTTTTGGCTGATGTCTTAGATGTTGTTGACTAAGAGCAGGTTTTTCTTTAATAACATAGAAAGATTAGATGAGAAGAGCAAATGTATTATTTTATGAGCTACTTCCACTACTATTATATACACATAATTCCATATTGTCTTAGATTGCAAGCTGCATTTATTGCATCGTTCATAGAAAGTCATATTTGTGAGGAGAAAAACTCAATAAGGTCATTTTCTTTAATGACCATTACAACAGAAGGAGGCGATGAACAAACAGATTTATCTAAAAATGTGTGAAAACTTATGCATGGAAACCTTTTTAAAATGGCTGCATTGTCTAGAATCGGTGCAGAATCAACTTGTTGACTTCTGATTTGGACTCCAATGGAAGTGAGGTGCAACAATTGTGGATGCTGAAAGCTTCAGATCTTCATGAAGGTTTCTGTGGTTGGACTGACCTGCTGCCCCTTTAAGAGGGAGGCAGGTTTGGGCTTCTGGCTGGAATGAAGCCACCTAAGATGAGAATGACTGCAGGCTTTCGGTACCAAGGTTTAACAGGGTGCTCACTTCACACTTGGGCTTTTCTCTTTTTTGGGATGGCTTTTCTCAGGAGAGAAGGCGCATGGCACACTGCAGCAGCTTTCTTTTTGGGTTTCTAGTTTTCCTTCTGATCTTTAAAAGACAGGAAGAACCATTTTTGATTGGTCTGAATGTTTGGGCGGTTTTGTGGCCAGCCTAAAATAAAACAAGACAAATCTACAACTGATACTTCCTTTCTAGTCATTGATGACCATCCTCACATGGGACAGATTTCCACAACCAATTTAATACTGCAAATCTGTCCTGTGTGGTCTTTTTTCTGAGAACTGTAACACTACGTTTATAACAAAGATCAAACATGGAAACATTTATTGTCTAACTAGTTACACCTGGGAAAGTACTGGATCATCTCTGACTGACCTGAGAGTCTCAGCTTACAGAGAGGATCCTGGAGAGCACCACGGAACAGCATCACTGCTGGATCCTTTAGACTGATGTAGCTCAGGTCCAGAACCCTCAGATGGGAGAAATTGGACCTCAGCGCCGAGGCCAGAGAGTCACAGCTGATCTCTGATAAACTGCAGCCCCACAGCCTGGAAAGGAATAAATGGGGCAAATAAAAACACATTTCTAAATCTGAAAATGAAGAGAAAAGTAGAAAATGTAAAGAAATTTAGAAAAGACCAACAGAGGCCTCCTGACCTGAGCGTCTCCAGTCTGCAGTTTGGATGCATCATTGCAGAAGACAGTAACTTTACTCCGCATCTGCCAGGTTCCTCTTAACTCTTAAGCCAGCTCCCGTAGATGAGAAGGGTTTGACGTCATTGCTGAGGCCACAACTTCCCAATGACTCATTGAAAGAAAACTATCAGACAGTCTGTTGTGTATGAAACAAAAATAGTGAGTCAAACTTTGGGATTTCTAATCAACTTATCTGAGAATCTACCTCAACACAAATGTAGCTCATTTCCTGGAAAAGCTAAATTCAACACCGTAGAGCAAAAGTTTGAACACCATCAGATCTGAAATGCAACTGAATTATTCTCAACATTTGTCTTATTTTAGAACAGCTCATAATTACTCAATATTTAAAATGATTGTAGCAAATGGTTTAAAGAAACGTGCATCTTTTTATCTGTCTATCGGCTCTTTGGATATTTTGCATTTCATCCAATTTGTACGATGGTGCGTCAAGTCTTAATTCAGCGATCCGATCGATGACATCAGAGTCTCTGGTTGCATCGATTGCCCTCAGCTTCTGTTATATCTGCCTGTTTCTCTTCAAATCATTTTCACTGCACCTTTTGTTGCTAGTGATGAAGTTGCCACCTAACGGGTGTGGAAAGGGTCAAACAACTTTGTGGGTCACATAAAGGCTCCAAACGGAACCGCCACAAAGACCTAAAACACCCATTTAAACCAACGAGGCCGGCTGTTTTTACATTGAACAAATGAAGCAAAATAGTCACGTGTCATTAGTTAAAATGTGTTTTTTTTGTCGTTAGAATACGATGTATACAAACAAACAAAAGTTATTTAATGACATGACAGTGATTTCATGATAGTCAGTTAACTTGTGGCTCCTATTATTCCTGCCTTATGTTGGTTTGTCTGGATTGACCTTTGAACTTATATCCAGCCAGTGTTGAACATTTCTGGATGAATTGTTGTTTTTTTTAATTATGGACGCTGCAATGGAGATAAAGAATTGAAGGAATGACCACTGGAGGGGGTATTGCTACCTGACATGATCCACTCGCTTGATTTAAACGCCGATGTCCGGCCCTAAAAATCTTTACTTACACGACCTTCCTGCAGTTCCTCACAGCTGGAATCAGGCGACGTCGTCCCTCATCTGAGGTCTTGTACTGCAACAGGTTCAGCTCATCCAGAACCTCCTCTGACATCTGCAGCAGGTAGGCCAGAGCTGAACAGTGGATCTCTGACAGTTCCCCTCTTTGATTTCTTCCCTGACTTCAGGAACTCTTGGATCTCCTGATGGACTGACTGATCCTTCATCTCCATCAGACAGTGGAAGATGTTTGATGCTTCTGTCTGGGGAGATTCATCACTGTTCGTCCTCCTTCAGGTTGTTGAGGACCTTCTGGATGGTTTTGGGTGGCTGTTCCTCTGATCCAACAGTCCACCCAAGATCCTCTGATGGACTCCAGAGAGAGACCATGAAGGAAGCGAACAAACAAGTCCAGGTGGCCATTTTCACTTTTGAGAGATTTCATTAGTGCTCTCCTGAGGAAGTCATCAAGAGATGTGACTGGATTGTTAAACAACCCAACAAACCCGGAAAAGGATTTGTTTCAAAATTCTAGGAACTGATATATAACCGTTGTGTGTCTTTCCTGGTGTAAGGTGGAACATGTAGACGGCAGCCAGAAACTCCTGAATGCTCAGATGAACAAACAGCAGTGACTGATTTCTGGAAGATCACACTCTCTCTCTTGAAGATCTCTGTACAAACTCCTGAGTACACCGACACCTCGGAGACGTCCAGTCCACATCGCTCCAGGTCTCTGAGTAGAACATGATGTTTCCTTTCTCCAGATGTTCAAACGCCAGCCGACCCAACTTCAGAAGGAGTTCTTTATCAGCCTCAGTCAGTTCCTCTGGTCTCTGCTTTCCTCCATACTCTTCCTCTCTTCTCTTTATCTGAACCCTCAGGAAGTGTGAGTAGAGGTCAGTCAGGGTTTTGGGCAGCTCTCCTCTCTGGTCTCTGGTCATCATGTCCTCCAGAACTATAGCAGTGATCCAGCAGAAAACTGGGATCAGACACATGATGTGGAGGCTCCTGGAGGCCTTGATGTGTGAGATGATTCTCTTGGACAGATCTTCATCACTGAACCTCCTCCTGAAGTACTCCTCCTTCTGGGAGTCAGTGAAGCCTCGTACTTCTGTGATCCTGTCAACACACGAGGGAGGAATCTGATGGGCTGCTGCAGGTCTGGAGGTGATCCAGATGAGAGCTGAGGGAAGCAGGTTCCCCTGGATGAGGTTCACCAGGAGCACGTCAACGGACGATACTTGTGTGACATCAGAGATGAGCTGATGCTTGTTGAAACCCAGTGAAAATCTGCTTTCATCCAGGCCATCAAAGATGAACAGAAGTTTCCAGACAGTCAGATCTTCTGCTCTGATCTTCTGTAATGTTGGATGGAAAACATGAAGCAGTGAGAGAAGACTGTGCTGCTCATCTCTGATCAAGTTCAGCTCCCTGCATGAGAGCGGAAGCACCAGACTGATGTCTTGGTTCTCCAAACCTTCTGCCCAGTCCAGACTGAACTTCTGCACTGAGAAGGTTTTTCCAATGCCGGCGACACCGTTGGTCAGAACCACTCTGATGTGTCTCTGTTGCTCAGATAAGACTTTGAAGATGTCCTGGCACTTGATTGGAGTGTCCTGGATGTTCTTCTTGAGGTTTCTCTCAAGCTGTCTCACCTCATGTGTGTGTGTCCACCTCCTCACTTTGTCCCTCAGTGATGTAGAGCTCAGTGTAGATCTCGTTCAGCAGGGTTCCACTTCCTGCTTCATTAGTTCCTTCAGTCACATGTTCACATCTCTCTTCAGACTCATCTTATGACCTTCTATCACCTCCTGCAGATCACTTCCTGAACATAAGTAAACCAATGATTTCCATCTATAATAAATCATCAACACAACTACAAATTCATGACATCACAAATTAAATCTCATATTGAACAGTTTTACTTTGTTTGGGCTTCATTTCAGCATCTCCAGATCTGCTTCCAGATTGTGAACAAGAGGACTCTCCTGGTGGAGCTGCCTGGTCCCAGTTTGATAGGATGTGCTCCCCCTCTCACTATGAAACACATCTCTATTAGTCCTTTGATTTATAGGATGAAAGACCTGATCAAGACTCAATATTGTTCCAGCATTTATGTCTGAATTCATCTTTCAGTTTAAACCTGATTCTTGTTTCTAATCAACAATATTCACATTAAGTCTGTAACTATATGACTGTCTGAGGTTTAAGTGTTAAACATCTCCAATAATAAACTCACAACCTGCTGCTGTTAATGTGACTAACAGCTGGCACACAAACACATCATCACGCTTTAGTTTCTTACATTTCCTCTGAACTTCTGAAGTTACTATTTCACGTTTGGACTGGTCACTCTTCAGGGACACCCTGCTGGGCACTGTGGACTCTGCTCTGTCCTCGTCCATCCTGAGGAAACATCAGAAATAGTGATGAGACTGTGATGAAGGTAAATAATCTGTAGAGGTTGGAGTTAAATAATCCCAATTCACTGCATTTTTATCAAACAGGAACATTTCTAATCCATTCTGGATAACAACTGAATCAATAAATCAATGATGTCCCTGTATAATTTTCATGTTTTCAGAGTTTAAGCTGCTTTTTAAACTGTTCCCTGCAGTGAGAAAAGAACTGGCACCTTTTCCAGCCCCTCATCCTGCAGCACTGAATGTGCTCTAAAGTTCTTTCCAGAGCAAACGTCTCTGCACTTGCAGCAACATGTTGTAGTCATGGATCCGTGAGGAGAACCGGATACAGGAAACGCCCCCACTTTGATCCCAAAACCCAACTGGTGGCCAACGCTGGTCTGGTCCGGACGACGGGACGCTGGTCCATCGGGCCCACAACACTGGTTTTCCACAGGCCAACATGGTGAAAGGACTGTGCACCGTTTCATTTTAAAGAGCTGATGAATTTCATTTTTCACGATAGTGGAGGCTAATACCTACAAAATGATGTTTTGTGTGGTTGTGAAATGTTCTAAGGCAGAGTGTGGTTCAGAAAACCTTACTTTAAAGTGAGCCTTGAGGTCCAATACCGAAGTTTTCAGGGTTCTCTTTGGACAGTCGCTCTTCATGGACACACAGCTGGGCACTGTGGACTGCTCTCTCTTCCTCTTCCATCACACATTCGCTCATTTTTAAATGTGAGTCTAAACGGTTAAGCAGGAACAGTCTGCTGACACAGAAAAGAAGATTAAAGAACATGATTCTCAGCATGAAGACAAGCAGAGTCTGTCCAATGACGTATTGTCGGCTCATTCACATCAAAATCTATTATATGATGTCACCCTGTACATCATACAGGCCACATATATATTGGAAAAAAGTTTTGGGACATCTTAAAAGTTTACACCATGTTAATATAAAATAGTTGTGGAAAAAATGTTTCTCCTGGGTGTTTCAAGGTGCGGTGGCATCAGACGGACGCACACAAATACAAATTAATCATTTTTTATCTGGTTATGGTTTACAAGAAAACCTAAATTCTTTCAAGATGTCAGTTCTCAACATTAAATTCAACAAAAGATATGAGAATGCATTCAAAACTAAACAGAAATACGTCATCACATCATCAAAAGTGGGTCAAATGCAGCATCATCTTCTGTCATCTCAGACAGGATTCCAAGAAGAGGATCTTCATTTTCAACAACGCACCTTGACATCTCATCATGGCTCGTCTGTCAGATTACAAGCAGCTTTTTTTGATCAGGCGCATCATGTTTCTCCCAACACATGATGGTGCTGGAAAAAACATTTGTAGCCTGACCTAGAGGTCAAAACTCTGCATGGCGTGCACAGCTACTAGTTGCAGCTGGTGGTTGTGGCGGAGGAGATCCCAAACATATCTAGCAAGCTTGTTTTGGAGCAGAGCTTGTCCACCACCTCTGACCCCACTCATCACAGAAGTCCCACCATATCCATGGCCAGGTGTGTTGGCAGCATTGGAGCCAGCCTCAGGAAAAAGGTGTGTCAATATCTCAGAAGTGATGATCAAGTTGCCACAACCCAACAGAAGTCAAGCAACCCAACATGCTGAATAGAATAGATGACACACAGCAAAGGGCAAAAAACACCCAATTCTGCTCAGACTAATCTTATCTGACCACATGTACAGGACCAAAAATATCAAAACACCATGGGTTTAGGTTTCGTTTCGTTTTCTTGACTGCTTCATTCAAAACAGAACACATTTCATAACCCATAATAACAAATTCATATTCCACAAAGACCCAGTTGTTAAAACAATAAAATGGAATGCCTTGATCTCTCCCTCTTTCCATACTCTCCTTTTTTAATAAAGGATTGATTGTCCCCCTGGTGGAGGGACAAAGAGAGGAGGCTAAAACTGTCGCGTTTGTGTCCCTCTTTCCGTGGATTTTTCCACTAACTGCAAATAATATTGTCGACTTATTGTGAGTATTAAAATGTGCTTCCTCAACCTCTAAAATGTTGGCTCAGGGTTAGCGGAAAACGCAGTTAGAGGAAACACGCTACAAAGTTTGATCATCCGTCACAACATTCCCGTCGACCAGCCGCAATGTGCGTCCGAAACACGCGCACGCTCATTGCGCACACGCAGCTTATTAAGCCGCATCTCGCAGCGGAACATTGATTCGAGACGACAGCAGTGAAAGAACCAAATGCTACCTGAATATTAGAGGTTTTCCATCAGGGCTCGGTCACTCAGATGGAGCCCGAAGTTGAGAACTTTCACTTTCGCTTCTTCTTCCTCTACACGTCACGTGTTTGTGGTTGGATCGCGTCATATTCAGCACAAGCGCCTCTCTTCAGAACAATTTGGTCCACGTTTTAATGACTGAAATACTGGGACAACTGGAGTTCGTCTGACAGATGTTCGTTTTTGGGTGCGGAATCAAACTGGGTCAACTTTTTGATCTATAGGATCCCCTCTGGTTCAAAGTGTCCCCTATAGGATATTGACAGTACTGACCTTTTGGGGGCTGCACACACCTCTTAATGGTGACGGCACCAACGGAGCTGATCCAGTTGTCATCAGCTGGCCAGTCTGACTCCAGCTCATTAGGGAAATTTGCTGATCTGGAGGAGAAGCTTTCAAAACTTGACGGGCTGGGGGGGGGGGTGACTGTAATTTTGGAATCAGCGTGCCAATTTTATTTTTAATCAGAATAATTTAGAATAATTTCAACAGGATATTTTCAAATTGTTCCCCAGTGTAACTTCACCTGAAATTGTGGACTCCAGAATATCACCATTAAATCCATTTAATCACTTAATAGCTGTGAATTTGAGCCGTGAGAAAAATATCTCTCCATCATGATTTCCAGAATTTTTCATCAATATCTGAGATTCTTCGAAAGCTTCGCTGGTGTTGGGTTTTTATTGCTTCTGCTTCATTTTCAGGCGCAGTTCTTTTATTTTTAAATCAAATCAAATCATCTTTATTTGTAATGTCTGTTGTAGTCAAACTTGGTGCTATGCAGAATCCCAGGGCCTGATCCCTAACAATCAACAGGAAAATCAGAGACATCATTCAGTTCATTTTAAAACCACTACATTAGATATTTTGAATAGCTGGTGCTGGTAATCGGAAGGATAAAACTATTCTGTAAAAATGTATATTTAGCTTTGTGAAATTGTGTTGTACAGGTCAAATAAGAAACAAGATCAACTGCTGAACCAGTGCAATTTATTTTTAATGTGTTAATCTCCACAAAGAAAGAAAACACAAACAACAAGTTTATAGTGGTCCAGTAATGCGCTATAGTCATACACCAGTACAGTTAACAATAACTCATGTTTTCCACCTCTTTTCCATCTTCAGTGGGAATAATCCAGTGCGTTCTGGGCTTGAACAAAGGTATTAAAAGCTGGCTGAATGTCTGAGGTGACTGAAGGACACACTTGGGCTTTTCTCAATAGAGAAGGGGCACGGCACAGTGCAGCAGGTTCTCATCTTTAAATTTACAGTATTCATGGGAATTTATTTGGTCATTTTGCTTCTTTTTATTTCCTATTTCCCACATTTCTTATTTGTTTTTATTAGATTGCAATAAATCCTATAACATTTACCAGACTGACTAAAGTCAAATGACCTGCGGTTCCCACCGATAGCCGTCATTCTGATGGGTTTTTGCTGGTTGCAGCTGAAATATTCCAATGCTCCATGACACAGAGACAGTAAATACTAAACCCTAAAGATTCTGAAGGCATGATGTAAAATAGTAACGTATAATACAGACATTTGAAGAGACAATTAAGAGAATGTTTCCATGCTCTAAGAGTGGCCGAGGAGCCATTTAGAACTTTATAAAGATGCATTGTGTGATACCAGGAACTAATTTAACTTCAAGGCGAAGCTGCTCCTGCTTTGTCGACCATCGACTGATCTCCTGAAAGTCCACCAGCGCTTTTTAAAAACGGAATTTTTCATCTATGGAGGGAGTAGACGCAGATGTTTCCACAGATGCTCTTCACCAGTGGTCAGTGAGTGATGCAGCAGATGAGCGGGAGTTGACTGGCTTCAACCAGCTACTGACTCAATGTCTTCAGCCCATAGTGTGGATTCTCTACGAGATCAGACGCAGCTTCACTCCTGAATCCTGCAGCTGGTTCTGACCCAGGTCCAGTTCTCTGAGATGGGAGGGATTGGACCTCAGCGCCAGGCCAGAGAGTCACAGCTGATCTCTGATAAGCTGCAGTACCTTAATCTAAATAAAGAAGGGAAACTTTTATAAGGTTATAAGTGAAACCAGTATTCATCTGAAAGGTTAATCAAAGGCATGATCTGTAAATATTTAATTTAGTTACAGGTTAAAAAATGATAGTAATATGTAATTACCACAATTCCAACCTCTCAGGTTTGCACTGTTCCAGAGGAGAATATATATTGTTCTGGCCCTCACTCTTCCAGGTTCTCCCACCTCTTTCCCTCCCATCTCATCATGGAGATCCATCTCACCTGTGGCTCATCTTTAAAGGCACAACCTGTCTTAGATGACTTCCTGTCTCCCTCACCATCTCCCTCCTCGTTGGCTGGTGTCTACCAGCACCCTCACCTAGTTTTGTCTAATTTTGGTTACCATCTGTGGCTTTTTCATTGTCCTTAAATCAATTTATCATGAATAAGTGGTCCCCATGTGGCCCTCCCTCCTGAAGGAACTGGGCACAACAACACACTCAGAAAGTGTGAGGACCCTCGGATGGAATAATGGCATTTTGAGAATGGTGTTTACCTCAGAGTTTCCAGTCGGCAGTTTGGAAAGTGGAGAAAACACAGAGCAGCTTCACTCCTGAATCCTTCAGCTGGTTCCCACTCAGGTTCAGTTCTCTGAGATGGGAGGGATTGGACCTCAGCGCCGAGGCCAGAGAGCCACAGCTGATCTCTGATAACCTGCTTCCCTTAATCTAAATAAAGAGGGAAACTTTTATAAGGTTATAAGTGAAACCAGTATTCATCTGAAAGGTTAATCAAAGGCATGATCTGTAAATATTTAATTTAGTTACAGGTTAAAATGATAGTAATATGTAATTACCACAATTCCAACCTCTCAGGTTTGCACTGTTCCAAAGGAGAATATATATTGTTCTGGCCCTCACTCTTCCCAGGTTCTCCCACCTCTTTCCCTCCCATCTCATCATGGAGATCCATCTCACCTGTGGCTCATCTTTAAGGCACAACCTGTCTTAGATGACTTCCTGTCTCCCTCACCATCTCCCTCCTCGTTGGCTGGTGTCTACCAGGCACCCTCACCTAGTTTTGTCTAATTTTGGTTACCATCTGTCGGCTTTTTCATTGTCCTTAAATCAATTTATCATGAATAAGTGGTCCCCGTGTGGCCCTCCCTCCTGAAGGAACTGGGCACAACACACACACTCAGAAAGTGTGAGGACCCTCGGATGGAATAATGGACATTTTTGAGAATGGTGTTTACCCCAGAGTTTCCAGTCGGCAGTTTGGAAAGTGGAGAAAACCACAGAGCAGCTTCACTCCTGAATCCTTCAGCAGGTTCCCACCAGGTCCAGTTTTCTGAGATGGGAGGGATTGGACCTCAGCGCCGAGGCCAGAGAGCCACAGCTGATCTCTGATAAACTGCAGCGCTCTAATCTGAAAAATGCAGGATGAGGTTATACGGTGCAGGTCTGCATGTTATCTGCGTCAGTACTAAACCTACGTTAGTTCTTAGTTGGGTCAGACCTGAATTCACGATATTACAAGGAATTTTTTTAATGTGGTGCATCACAGCAGTGTTGAGAACAGCCTCACTTCACCATCTTAGCAGCTGGTATATAGGTAGAAAAATGAAGACTGACCTGAGCCTCTCCAGTTTACAGTTTGGACTCTCCAGTCCAGAACAGAGCCGCTTCACTCCTGAATCCTGCAACGTGTTGGAGCTCAGGTCCAGAACCCTCAGATGGGAGAGGTTGGACTTCAGAGCTGAGGCCACAGAATCACAGCTGGTCTCTGATAACCTGCAGTCCCATAGGCTAAAATAACAATTATTTTGAGAGAAGACAAATAAAAATCAACATGTACCAGAGCAAAACAGCTTACAAGCAACAAACCTCTGGTCCTGCACCGGCTTATCTGCCGTATGTTCCTATTTTGGGTTCTTTCAGGGCGGTTGGACAAGATCTACAGCGTATGTAAAGTGTGTGTAGGTCAAAATACCTTCCAAGTTTGTGAGACCACATTTCTCAATAGCACTCAACTCTTGTCAGGAGTTGGGACAAAGCGACCCACTCCTGATAGCTTGTGGGCGATGCTGCAGCGACCCTGCAATCCCTACACTCTCTGGTGAAACCAAATCAAAGGTTTTAGACACTGCTGGATGCTGGAAGGGTGGCTATAGTCTGGACGCATCGTTCCCCTGACTGCACATTTCTCCAACAATGATTGGCAGCTGGTGTCACTTGTTCTCCAGATGAGAGAAGGAAAGAGAGCCACCCCACAGTGTGTTTGATTGCCCCACTGCAAGCTCAATGCTGCCAGAAAACATTGCAGGAGCATCAATTCCCCTCAGGGCATCAACAAGGACCTCAGGAAAAGGTGCAGCTGCCACCTACTAGAGACAAGCACACTGAGCTGAGATTCAAAGCCCTCTCCTCCCCAGAGAAGAGCTTGTTTGTTGGAGGCTCTTCTGGGCGATACCTGGTGCCACAGCTCCAGCTCAGCCCGTCTCTGGAGCTGAGGTGGAGCTTAGCAAGTTTCATGGTTCTCCACCACTTCCTCTCGCTGAGGACCTTCTCAGCTGGTGGTTTCTGCTCCACCTTCCAAGTTGAGCAGGTGATACTTCTGCATTCCTGCCACCAGTGTCTCTGCAGAAAGAGTCTTCTCTCCTGTTTTATATTATATTATAGAAAATTAGGATTTTTGGTTGATGTCTTAGATGTTGTTGACTAAGAGCAGGTTTTTCTTTAATAACATAGAAAGATTCGATGAGAAGAGCAAATGTATTATTTTATGAGCTACTTCCACTACTATTATATACACATACTTCCATATTGTCTTAGATTGCAAGCTGCATTTATTGCATCGTTCATAGAAAGTCATATTTGTGAGGAGAAAAACTCAAATAAGGTCATTTTCTTTAATGATCATTACAACAGAAGGAGGCGATGAACAAACAGATTTATGTAAAAATGTGTGAAAACTTATGGATGGAAACCTTTTAAAATGGTTGCATTGTGTAGAATCGGTGTAGAATCAACTTGTTGACTTCTGATTTGGACTCCAATGGAAGTGAGGTGCAACAATTGTGGATGCTGAAAGCTTCAGATCTTCATGAAGGTTTCTGTGGTTGGACTGACCTGCTGCCCTTTAAGAGGGAGGCAGGTTTGGGCTTCTGGCTGGAATGAAGCCACCTAAGATGAGAATGACTGCAGGCTTTCGGTACCAAGGTTTAAGGGTGCTCACTTCACACTTGGGCTTTTCTCTTTTTTGGGATGGCTTTTCTCAGGAGAGAAGGGGCATGGCACACTGCAGCAGCTTTCTTTTGGGTTTCTAGTTTTCCTTCTGATCTTTAAAAGACAGGAAGAACCATTTTTGATTGGTCTGAATGTTTGGGCGGTTTTGTGGCCAGCCTAAAATAAAACAAGACAAATCTACAACTGATACTTCCTTTCTAGTCATTGATGACCATCCTCACATGGGACAGATTTCCACAACCAATTTAATACTGCAAATCTGTCCTGTGTGGTCTTTTTTCTGAGAACTGTAACACTACGTTTATAACAAAGATCAAACATGGAAACATTTATTGTCTAACTAGTTACACCTGGGAAAGTACTGGATCATCTCTGACTGACCTGAGAGTCTCCAGCTCACAGAGAGGATCCTGGAGAAAACCACAGAGCAGCTTCACTGCTGAATCCTTCAGCTGGTTCCCACTCAGCTCCAGAACCTTCAGATGGGAGGGATTGGACCTCAGCGCCGAGGCCAGAGAGTCACAGCTGATCTCTGATAAACTGCAGTCCCACAGCCTGGAAAAGGAATAAATGGGGCAAATAAAAACACATTTCTAAATCTGAAAATGAGAGAAAAGCAGAAAATGTAAAGAAATTTAGAAAAGACCAACAGAGGCCTCCTGACCTGAGCGTCTCCAGTCTGCAGTTTGGATGCATCATTGCAGAAGACAGTAACTTTACTCCGGCATCTGTCAGGCTTTGGTTCCAGCTTAAGATCAGCTCCCGTAGATGAGAAGGGTTTGACGTCATTGCTGAGGCCACAACTTCCCAATGACTCTTTGAAAGAAAACCATAAGGCAGTCTGTTGTGCATGAAACAAAAATAGTGAGTCAAACTTTGGGATTTCTCATCAACTCATCTGAGAATCTACCTCAACACAAATGTAGCTCATTTCCTGGAAAAGCTAAATTCAACACCGTAGAGCAACAGTTTGAACGACCATCAGATCTGAAATGCAACTGAATTATTCTTAACATTTGTCTTATTTTAGAACAGCTCATAATTACTCAATATTTAAAATTATTATAGCAAATGGTTTAAAGAAACATGCATCTTTTTATCTGTCTATCGGCTCTTTGGATATTTTGCATTTCATCCAATTTGTACGATGGTGCGTCAAGTCTTAATTCAGCGATCCGATCGATGACATCAGAGTCTCTGGTTGCATCGATTGCCCTCAGCTTCTGTTCTATCTGCCTGTTTCCCTTCAAATCATTTTCACTGCACCTTTTGTTGCTAGTGATGAAGTTGCCACCTAACGGGTGTGGAAAGGCTCAAACAATTTTGTGGGTCACATAAAGGCTCCAAACGGAACCGCCACAAAGACCTAAAACACCCATTTAAACCAACGTGGCCGGCTGTTTTTACGTTGAACAAATGAAGCAAAATAGTCACGTGTCATTAGTTAAAATGTGTTTTTCTCTGTCGTTAGAATACGATGTATACAAACAAACAAAAGTGATTTAATGACATGACAGTAATTTCATGATAGTCAGTTAACTTGTGGCTCCTATTATTCCTGCCTTATGTTGGTTTGTCTGGATTGACCTTTGAACTTATATCCAGCCAGTGTTGAACATTTCTGAATGAATTGTTTTTGTTTTTTTTAATTAATGGACGCTGCAATGGAGATAAAGAATTGAAGGAATGACCACTGGAGGGGGTATTGCTACCTGACATGATCCACTCGCTTGATTTAAACGCCAATGTCCGGCCCCAAAAATCTTTACTTACTCGGCCTTCCTGCAGTTCCTCACAGCTGGAATCAGGCGACGTCGTCCCTCATCTGAGGTGATGTACTGCTGCAGGTTCAGCTCATCCAGAACCTCCTCTGACATCTGCAGCATGTAGGCCAGAGCTGAACAGTGGATCTCTGACAGTCTCCTCTCTGATTTCTTCTCTGACTTCAGGAACTCTTGGATCTCCTGATGGACTGACTCATCCTTCATCTCCATCAGACAGTGGAAGATGTTGATGCTTCTGTCTGGGGAGAATTCATCACTGTTCAGCTCCTTCAGGTTGTTGAGGACCTTCTGGATGGTTTCTGGGTGGTTCTCCGTCTGATCCAACAGTCCACCCAAGATCCTCTGATTGGACTCCAGAGAGAGACCATGAAGGAAGCGAACAAACAAGTCCAGGTGGCCATTTTCACTTTTGAGAGATTTCATTAGTGCTCTCCTGAGGAAGTCATCAAGAGATGTGACTGGTTCAGAATATTCTAGGAACTTATTTATAACCACTGTGTCTTTCCTGGTGTAACGGTGGAACACGTAGACGGCAGCCAGAAACTCCTGAATGCTCAGATGAACAAAGCAGTAGACTGATTTCTGGAAGATCACACTCTCTTTCTTGAAGATCTCTCTGTACAAACTCCTGAGTACACCGACACCTCGGAGACGTCCAGTCCACATCGCTCCAGGTCTTCTGAGTAGAACATGATGTTTCCTTTCTCCAGATGTTCAAACGCCAGCCGACCCAACTTCAGAAGGAGTTCTTTATCAGCCTCAGTCAGTTCCTCTGGTCTCTGCTTTCCTCCATACTTCTTCTGCTTCCCTCTTTATCTGAACCCTCAAGAAGTGTGAGTAGAGGTCAGTCAGGGTTTGGGGCAGCTCTCCTCTCTGGTCTCTGGTCATCATGTCCTCCAGAACTATAGCAGTGATCCAGCAGAAAACTGGGATCAGACACATGATGTGGAGGCTCCTGGAGGCCTTGATGTGTGAGATGATTCTCTTGGACAGATCTTCATCACTGAACCTCCTCCTGAAGTACTCCTCCTTCTGGGAGTCAGTGAAGCCTCGTACTTCTGTGATCCTGTCAACACACGAGGGAGGAATCTGATGGCTGCTGCAGGTCTGGAGGTGATCCAGATGAGAGCTGAGGGAAGCAGGTTCCCCTGGATGAGGTTCACCAGGAGCACGTCAACTGACGATACTTGTGTGACATCAGAGATGACCTGATGCTTGTTGAAACCCAGTGAAAATCTGCTTTCATCCAGGCCATCAAAGATGAACAGAAGTTTCCAGACAGATCTTCTGCTCTGATCTTCTGTAATGTTGGATGGAAAACATGAAGCAGTGAGAGAAGACTGTGCTGCTCATCTCTGATCAAGTTCAGCTCCCTGCATGAGAGCGGAAGCACCAGACTGATGTCTTGGTTCTCCAAACCTTCTGCCCAGTCCAGACTGAACTTCTGCACTGAGAAGGTTTTTCCAACGCCGGCGACACCGTTGGTCAGAACCACTCTGATGTGTCTCTGTTGCTCAGATAAGACTTTGAAGATGTCCTGGCACTTGATTGGAGTGTCCTGGATGTTCTTCTTGGAGGTTCTCTCAAGCTGTCTCACCTCATGTTGTGTGTCCACCTCCTCACTTTGTCCCTCAGTGATGTAGAGCTCAGTGTAGATCTTGTTCAGCAGGGTTCCACTTCCTGCTTCATGAGTTCCTTCAGTCACATGTTCACATCTTCTCTTCAGACTGATCTTATGACCTTCTATCACCTCCTGCAGTTCACCACCCTCTGAAACAAACAATCTTTTAAATCATTTTACAATTGTCATCTACAGCAGTAACACAGATGTCCTCAACTGGAAAATATTGTCATGTTTGAATGATAGAAGCAACAGTCGGGTAATGACCCATCTTACTGTCACTTTAAATGTTATGTCTTCTTATGTACACCTATTCTTTTATTTCATTGGGTTTCAATCTAATTTAGTCTATAACAACCATTTCCATGTCTTCCAAGAGTTTGCTTGGACTAAACAGCTGGTAAAAGCTGGATGATATTTAGAAAAACACATCAAACCTTCTCCAAACACATCATACTCAGCAGACCCATTGTCCTGTAAAGGTCACCTGCCTTCAACTCTTTAACACTTTCCAGAACTAAATGACTAAATGTTGCTAAATACTGTCTAAGCATTTAGGAAGGTCTTCAGAGGGTCCAGGGGTTCCAGTGGAACCAAACAAGAGCTCTCTGGATCTTCTCTTGCACATTGTAAATACACAAGTTGTTCCTTTATTCCGACCCAAAAGTATCTTATTAATACAAATGTACGAGCTTACGTGAGACGCTGTTGTTCAGGTCGGCGGTCTGCAGTTCAGTTCTCCGTTTCTTTTCACCCTCGGGACAGGAGGAATCTCCAATGGAAGCAGACCGTTTCTGATAGCTGTCAAAAATGGGAATAGTGGTTATACATGTCTACTGGGCGTTAGCAACGCCTAAGAAAGGCTGCGTTCACTTCTACTTTCAGTTTGCTCTGACAGCTGAAGATTGAATGAACACTGAGCAAAAAATATAAAGTTATTTACGTTCTAACAAGCTCGTTTAGTTGGAGAAAAGTGTATTTGATCTAAGTGTTTAGTGGCTTTTCCTCATTGTGAATTTATGTTAAAAATAAAAGTGCCAAATCAGGAATATAAACTCATAGAATAGAACAAAAGTTCTCCATTTATGCTCCAAATACAGTAGTCTGGTCTCTGAAACTGATCATTAAATAGCACAGAGGTCACGCATATTCAAAAGCTTATTTCAACCATTTAGAAATGACTGATATTGTTGTCTATGGGTTTATTAGAACCAGGAGCCTTATAAATAGACTTTTTAATGAATTTTCATGACATGTGGTGGAACAGTGTGGCAGAACAAGCTGCACAGACCTGCCATGTCTTACCCATCCGTATCTAAATGGAGAGCTGTAGCACTCTGCAATGATGGATATTGTTGGGAAACTTTAAAATATATGCCTAGGAATTTTAGTGAGATGATGTTAACCCATGTAGGAGAAATGACCAGTTAAAAACAGAAGCAATTTTCAGTTTTAAAAGATTTACCACACTAAAATTAACATGGGAGTTAATGGGAGCGAACGCCTGACATGTTGGTGCACCGTTTCATTTTAAGGACCTGATGAATTTCATTTTTCACGATAGTGGAGGCTAATACCCGCAAAATTATGTTTTGTATGGTTGTGAAATGTTCTAAGGCAGAGTTATGTGGTTCAGAAAACCTTACTTTAAAGGTGACCCTTGAGGTCCGATACCAAAGTTTAAAGGGTGCCACACAAACACATCATCACACTTTAGTTTTCTTACATTTGGTCTGAACTTCTGAAGTCTATTGATCTACCTATGGACCAGTCACTCTTCAGGGACACCCTGCTGGGCACTGTGGACTCTGCTCTGTCCTCGTCCATCCTGAGGAAACATCAGAAATAGTGATGAGACTGTGATGAAGGTAAATAATCTGTAGAGGTTGGAGTTCAATAATCCCAATTCACTGCATTTTTATCAAACAGGAACATTTCTAATCCATTCTGGATAACAACTGAATCAATAAATCAATGATGTATCTGTCTAATTTTCATGTTTTCAGAGTTTAAGCTGTTTTTTTTAACTGTTCCCTGCAGTGAGAAAAGAACTGGCACCTTTTCCAGCCCCTCATCCTGCAGCACTGAATGTGCTCTAAAGTTCTTTCCAGAGCAAACGTCTCTGCACTTGCAGCAACATGTTGTAGTCATGGATCCGTGAGGAGAACCGGATACAGGAAACGCCCCCACTTTGATCCCAAAACCCAACTGGTGGCCAACGGTGGTCCGGCAACGACGGGGACGCTGGTCCATCGGGCCCACAACACTGGTTTTCCACAGGCCAACATGGTGAAAGGACTGTCTTCAGCTCAGCCACTAAATTATCTGGTGCTACATAAACATACTAGTCAGGACTTTTTAACTTCCCTCCTTTGTTCCCCTCTTCAATTATTTCTATGATCCAAGTCCTCAAAGATCACTGCTCTATTTAAAATAGATGAAAGAAATTACACCCACTCCTGCATTTCTTTCACAGTGGTTCCACAACATAGAACAATAAACCACTGTGAGAAAACGTGCAACATGAACCCAAAATCCTGTTGGTGTCCTGTGATCCTGTGTGGATTTATTTAATTATTTTTAAAGTTTATTGTCTTAAATAATACCAAAATATCCAGCTGTAACCTGGACTGTTGAACAACTCTAATAACTCTAAGAGCTTTTCACCTGTCACAAAAATGTCGCTCTTCCTGCTTCGTCTGAA
The DNA here is from genome assembly GCF_003711565.1 of Takifugu flavidus. Lineage (NCBI taxonomy): Eukaryota > Metazoa > Chordata > Actinopteri > Tetraodontiformes > Tetraodontidae > Takifugu > Takifugu flavidus. The sequence goes on along the minus strand of NW_026621967.1, from coordinate 25,300 downwards.
CAGAATACTTTCACTTTTAAAACCTAATCAGCAGCTTTATGGCGTATATATTACTACCATTAAAGCATTCTGGGAGGGTTTAAAGTTCTTTTAGGATCAGTAGCAAAGAGCAGAAAAATAAACTAAACTTCACTTAAAAAGACTATTCAACTATAACTAAAGCCAGACTATAAGAAAGTTAAATAAGACCTCTTCATTTATAATGTATAACGATGTTTTGTGCTAAAACTAAATATGAAGTCTTGTTGAATTCTTAAGCCAAGAATTCTTCAGCTCTATGCAGCTCTCAATAGTAACAAAAATGTTTTAAATCTTGATTTTATCTCCAAACACAACTGTCAATTCTTTTCAATAATGCTCTTCGTTTCCACTCACCTTGGGTCTTCAGTCTTTTCTCTGCTAGGGAAATTACTTTTAAAAACTGGTTTGTTGGGTTTCCAGTTTCTGGGACCGTTGTTGCGGTGTCTACCTGCAGGGGGCGTGGAGGAGCCGCTCATCAGCCACAGTGGCCCCGCAGACACACGCACCTGCGGTCTCTCTTCAATCTCCCGTTAGATTTAAGGACAGAACTCCCGTCTGCCAGCGGCGGAGTGTTTTCGGCCTCATCGCCAAACCCTGACTTCTGTGGCTTGACTATTTTTGAGAGTTTTCCTAGCGGACTTGTTTTGGACTCTCTCGAGGTCTCTCCGCCTCTCTGTGAACGCGGACCGAACTGTTCTGGTTCACTAAAATAAAAAGACGCTTTTCGGACACTATTCTCCACCATTATTCAACCTGGTTAAATAAATAAGATGTATGATGCTTCAGAGATTTAGAAAGACTTGTAAAAGCAGCATATTTCTGCAGCCCTGGAGTCCAGGAGGAGCAGCAGAGGTCAGAATGTGTCGGAGCGCGTTTAACTATTGTCTGCAGTTCCACGCGTGTCCACCGGGTGGCGGTAAAGCACCACGTGATATTTCTCCTTTTTGGAACTTCTTCAGATGCGTTGAGCTTTAAATCTTCACCTGTCGCTCCCTTTAAGCTCTAAACTTTGCGGTTCTGTGTGTAGTTTGTTGGTTTAAATATTTCTGATGATTTCTGATGACAACTGAAACTGTCAATGGCCAATAGAAAGTTCGTCCATTGTTCTACTGCGTCACACATTTTCATTATTTATTGTCATTTTAGGGTCTAAACTGGGCCAGTTCTGTGAGCTGTTTTGCTTTTTCTGTGCACCAGATGTTCCAGGCAGGTTCCATCATCGGACACAGACGGAGACAGGTCACGTGACAACAGTCAGCCTTTAGTTCTTTATTACAGGAGGATCTGGTTTATATACAGACACGTATCTGCAAAATACTAAAAAGTCTATGAACCCAAAGTACTAAAAAGTCTACATCCACGCACACGCGTGTATTAAGTGTTTATACACACGTGTGCGCGTACGTGCACACTGTATATTCATCTAATAACTGTTAGTTTCTAAAACAGCAAAGTAGAGTCACTGAGGCACGGCTTCACCTCCTTTACACCGAGGTTTCACTGAGGCAGGTGTGATGAACTGTTGCAGAAGGAAAAGCATGGAACATGTTAATAACCGGACACAACAACACTCAGGTTTATTGTCTGACGGCATCAGTGTCTCTGGTTGCATCTGTCTGAGGAGCATTGTGAAACCAGGAGCAGTGTAAATGAGGGGGGGGGCAGTGAGTGGATGCTGCATTCATCAAACACACAATAGTCAGAAGAGAAGAAGGAAGAACAGAAGCCCGTGTTCCTCAGTGCTGGTGTGGAGACGCCTGTTTGGAGGAGCAGGAAGCAGGCTGGACTCTTCCAGCTGGCTTTAATGCCACTTCTCTTCTGAGAACCTCCCAGCAGCTTTCTCTCCACCATCTTTTTACGCTGAAGCTTTTTGATCATTTCAGGTCAGATGTTCTTGGACTGAGGTTAAACATGTTTGTTCTTGTGCTCGGAGCGAACCGACGATCCTCTAAAGTCAGGCATCCTAAAGGGGGATGTTTTCTGAGGCCTGGAGGCTTTAAAGTGGCGCTTTTACCCACTTGTCCTCGTTCTGTTGGAAACTTGATCCAAAAACCTTTTCTGGAGCTTCATGTTCTGCTTTTTTGAAGGAATGAAATGGTTTCATCAGCGCTGCGGGGGCTGAGCAGGCTTCATAAATCTGAAGCTCTGAGATCCTTTAAAGATCTCCTGGAATCAGCAGATGGGGGTTTGATCCAAAACTGTAAGAATCAGTCAAGCTATCAAATCTTGACTCAGTCCAAGCGTGAACCAGTCCATCCAGAGCTGATTATGGCTCAGCCAGGAGGAAAGCACGGCCTGGGGGGGTTCATATGGAGCAGGCACACTCTGGCTCTATTGCTACTGAAAACAGCCCTTCAGCACAGCAGCCTGAAATACAGTTCTGGAGAACACCTGTTCCCAACAGAACCTGTTTAAAACGGGACCAGTAAAGATGCCCGGCGTGACCACGACCACGGGGAGAGAGGGGGGGGGGCAGAGACAGGCGGTAACGCCGCTGCCCACCGATTCACCTGGAAACAACAAAAACCCCAGCAGCTTGGACCCAATATGGCAGCGTGTTCCTCAGAAACGCTCCTCAAACTCTCCCCACAGCTTCATTGCTAAACAGGATTTGGGTTTTTTTGTCCGTGCTAAATGGAAAGTGTTTGTCCTTTGGTGGTCCAACAGGACCAGGATTTGGATGGATGGATGATTTGATGTTATTGAGAATAAAAACAGCTGAAAATGGAAGCGGAGATGTTTCAGAGCACCAGAGTTCAGAAAGAGTTTCTAATCAAACACCGCCTGTTGGGAATGATGAATGGATGCATTTTTATTCATCTGGTGAATAAAAGACTACGTGGTGTTAGACTGATTATTAATTATAATTGTTAGACTGGTGTTGGATTTAAAAAGTCTCAATATTTGCCAACAGCCGCACGCTTTAAGAATTTACCCCGTGTGTAAATAATTCAGAATGAAGAGGGGCGCAGAAGAAAAGGTCGTTCCTCTACGTTTCTGCAGCGACATCACAGTTGTAGAGGGTGTTAGCGGGCGCTAACCAGAGCCAGCACAGCTCACTTCCCTCCCGCCGCTGATGCTAGCTGCAGATTCTTAAAGAGTTTCCCCGTTGAAGCTTAAGGGATCCCTCCAGGGCCGGCCGGGGCGAAGGGCCTGTCATCCTGCCTTATGAAGTGCAGCAGCTTCTTTCTTCTCCTCGCCCTGCCATATTTCTATTTAGCAGGTCTGCGGCCGTGCAGGCTTCAGAAAAACGGATCAGAGTGGATGGTTTGTGAAAAGGGAGGCAGCCGCGGTGAATATGCACTCGCCAAATCAACGCCCAGGACGCACCCTGCGGAGGTCAAGGTGAACCCGAACGGGATCCGCGTGAAGCACAGGGAAGCACTCGCTGCTCCTTCCTGTCGCGCCCGCCGTGCCAAAGGTTCCCTGTTTATCTGTGAGAGGGGACAGCGAGCACGAGTAATACCCCACGTGCACCCCCACGTGCACGCGTGGGGCGGCGTTCTGCGTCTCTTCCGAGTTCAAGCGGCCTCTCTTGCTGCCCGTACGCTCGCGCCTCCTTATTTAGATTAACAAACGTAATAAATCCATCATTCAATCCGCAGCCATTGTGGAATTGATCCACTTCAATTCCAGGAAGTGCTCTTTGTTGTAAACACAGCATTATTTATCAGGAAGCCAAAGTGTCGTGTCTCATTAAGGACAGCTAAATGGGATTTGGAGTAAATATGGCGCATGGATAGCGCGATTTACATCGGCTTATTTATTTGTGATCCCGCTATTATGGAAAGCATGGTAGCAATCTCATCATCATTCATTCTGTAATTAACTCCCTCTTTCTTTATCTGCTGGAAGAACGTCTTAATTGCCTCCCAAACCAGAGCGCCGCCCCTCCCCCACCCCTGCAGCTTGATGGAGGAGGTGCTACAGCTTCATTTAATGTTCAGTCATTAAAGAACCTTTACTGTGGAACCCTGAACTGCTCTTCAAACAACACCAGGAATAACATCTGGGCCCAAACACCGGTCGGGGACGTTTATAGCCGCGTTACTGGGTCAAATAAATCACGCTAACGCCAATAAAACGTTAAATTTAGCTTCGCTGGCACGCTGTGTGGTTCAAAAACGATGACACTTTAAACTTAATGGCAGCAACGATCCCATTACACATGCCCCAACACACACACGCTAATGTTCAAGCACACGTGTAGCGCCACACACGCCTGCCTCACAAGTTCCAGCCAACACTGAGTGATGCCGCTGCATCTGCATGATGTTTTATTCATGCTATCAGGGCTGTATCCATTCACGAGTGATCGTATTCCTCTGTGGGCCTCCTGAGCAGGTCTGCCTCAGATATGGGAGAGATCCGACCGGAGGGGGGGCGCGGCGCCGCAGGACCTATCGGAAGCCGTCATACTGGTCAGCAGCAACGCTAGCAGGAGCGTGAGGCACGTCCCAGGGTGGGAAGGTGTGCATTAGCATTAGCAACAGATGGCTCATCTGCACATCAACAGGAGCAAAGCTCGATGCCTTGAAGAAGTTTTGGAAAGTTTTGGAAGAGTCCAGGCCTCTTCCTGCCCTGACCAGATGGCTTTTTTATCCTCTCACCTCCCCAAAGCTATTCCTTATCACTGAGCCTAAAAACTGCCCCCTGTGGCTTTTTATCTACATTCGGGGAAATCGATGCCCACTAGCAGCTCCCCGATACATGATGGGATGTACCGTCCTAATTGCCAGAATCAGTTTCTTACCAATATTGAATTGCTGCACATTAAAAGGCTGAATCCTGTCCGCCTGTTTAATGACTTAGCAGCCTTATTCCGGGTGGGTGGTGCACTCTGGGATTTGATCGTGCTACTGCAGCAAAATGTGGTTCATCTGGAGCCAGCGCCAGGAACAGCCAGAAAGGGGGGACGCGGCCCCCAAAACCCACCCTGCGCGTCACATTTTAGCTTTGCACCAATTAGGCCACTTTCTAAACCCTGTCAGCTCGCCTCTCCTCTCATGTGACCATCGCGAGAAGCGAGCCTGACTCAGCCAATTCGAGCCGGGGCCAGCTGCGGGATGGAGGCGCACCGCCGCGCAGGACGCGCGTTCTCACCGCGGGCGGAAACGCGGCGGCCGCGTCCGGCAGCGTTTGGATGGTGCCGGAGAGCGCGGCGCATCCTGCAGCTACATCAGGTCCTCAGCTGCGGCGTGGAGGAGGAGGAGGAGGAGGAGGAGGAGGAGGAGGAGGAGGACGCGAAAATACCGTCTGGAACCGGCCATGTCGCGTCACGCAGAGATCGATCCGATCAGATAACCTTCAGATAACATTGATAAAGAAGGCTTAATGAAACGTTTGTGCCAGTCCTGCGAAATAACAGCCACAGGTGCACGTTTATCACCTTTATTAGAGACATGAAGGTGTCAATCATGAACTCGTTCCAGATACCTGCGAGTGGGGAAATGTGTTCATCCTCGGTGACACAGAAAACAAAAAACCCCAAGAATCAAAACTGCCCTCGTCCACCCAGCATCATCTAGAGGAAAAATAACATCCGTAAAAAGGAAAAAAAAGAGACTCGACACTGCCAGCAAAAGTACAAGCAAACCGAAAAAGGTGAAACACACAAAAAAAACCAAAAATAAAAATAGAAACGACAAACCTGCGAGCTGCAAGAAAAGTACCAGGTTAAAAATGATTCCTTCAGATAAAGAAAAGAGGAAAGAAAGTCAAAGCAAAGGTCTGGATCGGTGAGGTCGACCCGAAATCACAAAACTCGAAGGCAAACAAGCAACACTGCAAAATGCAAACCAAACCAGCAACCAAACAACAGAAAAGGAACAAAAATGTGGGGAAAATGTCTCAAAACCACCAATCAACGCGTGAAAAATCAATCTGACAAAAGCTGCTCGAGGCGAGCGCGGAGCGGCGTGACCTTTGGAGCGTAGGACGCTTGGCAGGAGCATTGTCCTACTGAGACAGGCTGATTGTGCTCCTGCCCTTTTGATAATTAATTAACACGAGTACAGGACAGTTCATTTGTCTGCGCCGGCGTTCGGGAGCGGCGGCCTTTCTGCACCTGTGGCTCCGCGGAGGAACATCGCCGCACGTGTTCTCTGATCACGACAGCAGGAACCACCTTCGTTCTCCTCTCATTGGTGTCCGGGTGGGTCCTCATATGATCCAGGCTCCTCGGTCAGGCCCATGATGGGCCGGGTCACAGGGCGCCCTGACCCTCCACCTCCCCTCTCCAGGAGATCATCCAGGTCTTCCAGACTGTCCCTCCAGCAGGTCCAGGGATGGGAACCCTTGAGCCTCCTCAGCTGAGACCTTCCTCCAAAATAAAAGCACGCTTATAGAACTGAAGAACCCGACCTGTTGGAGTCGCCCGAAGCTCTCACAGATGGCGTCCTACGCTCCAGCATCGGGTCCTGCTGCACGCCAAGGGCCCGTTTCAGAAGACGAGGACTCGTGCTGAATTTTAATAGCTGAATTTGGGCGCCCCCCCCTCCACCCCGGATCGTCAGAAGAAAGAAACCATTTTAATAAATCTGATTTCTCCGTTGCGGAACCACAGGTGTGGTCAAAGTCCCGGTCACAATCTCTTCTTCAACAGTGGTTCATTTCACAGCTGAGCGCAGCGGCACTGAAGCCACCACAGATGCATGTTTAATGTGTTCCTCGCAGAACGTCTGCTGAAACCACTAAATTAGCTCAGAAGAAGCCCGCTTGTTGGGCGTCGGTGACGAGGTGTGAGGCTTATCTCCTCCTGGTTGGATTTATGGAGGGTTTTACAGGCAGGAACGCCTTTTTGGGCGCTGCGCTAGCTCCTGCTTCAGGGAGCAGAAGCTGTCACCTGACAGTGGAAACGTGACCTTAATCTGCAGGAAAGGACTCGTCAGCAGGACATGATAATGGTCCAAATAACAAAAAAATGATCTCTTGTGTTACACACGGAAGAATAAAATGCTCTGCAACTTCTGTTCAAGCTGTGAACCGCTCGCTCCTCAGAACGGGGGGGGGAAGGGGGTGTCCAACTCTCAGGCTGTGCCAGCGTGCACGTGGGACTTGTCCCCCTGCTGCAAGACCATAAAGTTTGCCTGCTTTTTTAAATCAGACGCTTCCTGGTTGGAATTGTTAGCAGAGAATTCGCCTGCAGGATGCTAGCGTCCAGTGCTGCCCTGTGCTACGCTAGCTCCTGACGGTGATGTGGCTCGTGAAAGGATTAAACGAGCGGTGTGTGTGGTGTGTGGTGTGTGTGTGTGTGTGGGAGCGGGGGTGGGGGGGGGGGGGGGGGTCTAGTGGCCGTACTCTGCCATCCGATTCTGCAGCCGCCAATAGCTGAGCGGGCCCGCGCCGCCTTTGGCGTCCACGGCGGTCTCACCTTAAACATGCGGGTGGGGGGGGCGGGGGGGCTCTTTCAGACTGTCGCCTGCTCTTGTCCCCGCCGCCTGCCCGGGTGTAATGAATGGCTGCTGTGACGCCGCTGGCAGGTGAGCCCTGCAGCGAGCTGACTGGCGCCCAGCCGCAGCTTTGTGCCGCTGGGCTCTGTGCATTAAAATGCAGAGCTTTGTGCTGAAGGACGCAGGTTACAGCGACGTGATTTATGCACGAGCGCTTCCAGATACTATCCTCCAATAAAGGTTTGCAAAGTGCTCTTTACGGCCCGAATTTGGCTCATTGGAAAGAAGATAAAGTCGATTCATCAATTGGCCTTTACAGGTGGGGAATGCACATGTGCGGAGGATCAAAGGAGATCAAAGCAGCGCGCACGTCCTGCCTCCGACACCTTCATGCTACCTGCTCCGCTTCGCAGCGCCGGGAAAAAGAGCCCGACTGCGACAGGAACGCCACGCGTGCACGTCGGGGAGTTGTAGCCCGAATGCTAACAACATGAATATTACAGATCCTTTCAAAATGGAGGCATCGCACACAAGAGGCTCAGCCTGCGTCTAATTAGCACTCTCAGATTCTCCTCCAGCCACCCGGACGAGTCCGTTTTCTCCACAGTTTTCCGAAAAAAAAAGAAAAAGGAATCGGAACGTGAAAACTGACGAAAGCGAAGCAGCCTTGTTTGTGTTTTACGCCTTCGAAAAGTTCCTGTTGAACAAAAGGAGCCGTTCGTTAAACACGCCGAGCGCCCGTCGCCGGCAGATTTGGCAAAATTGGTCGTGTCGCTAAGCTAGCGAAGAACATCTGCATATATGGAGGCTCCCGCAGCAAAGAAACACATCATTAAATATAACACATACAGAGCAGCACGCACACCGACGCACGGCGGAGGAAGAGCTGCCGCTTCCAACATCAATTTGCCACCATATTCTGTGGCTCAGGTGGTTACCATAGCGACACAGAGGTCAAAGTGTCCTCGGGAATATATCCGGAACCCCAAACGTTCCGCGTAGCGACAGAGGGAAAGGCCGAACGCTCTTAGACGACACTCAAACGGGCGCCGTTTATTCGGATTAATTAGGCTAGCTTCGTAATCTGGGACTGATGACATCACCTGGAGATCAAAGCGGCAGATTAATGCGAGACGTGCTGAGATTGCGTCCCGGTAAAGAGGTAATTAGGCCCGACTGCGACCCTCCTGCCCCGCCGGGGCAACTGCGTTTTGAATACGAACCACGACCAGAGTGACCGGCACAGATAGGACGTAGCATCTGTAGCTAGCAACTGTGGTCGTATCAGAAGAAAGGGGTTGGACTCCACCATGTTAGACCCTCCCTATTAGTAATAAGTGATTAGAGAAACGAAGGTAAAACCTTTAGCCTGTTGAGAATTTAGCCTAGCATTAACAGCTAAGGTCATCTCTATAGTCAGCTAGGATCACCCTCGCTAGACCTGACGAGGGCTAATTAAGTGAAACCCTTTTTTGCAGTTAAATTGATGCCAGTCAAATCTCGACAACATTTTAGGTGATCCGTACAGATGCTACGAACGAGACGCAGGCTAACGCCTTTAACGTTCATCAACAACACGCGCGAATGTGAAGAATCTGCAGAACTTTTACCACGAACAGCTTCTCTGAACCGTTAATAGCTCGCCATGCCGGTGACCTTTGACCCAGCTGGGAGTCCAGCCTCCAAACCTCGTTGCTATGGAGTGACGATGCTAACTAGTGAAGCCGGTTGGCTGTAGTTTGGTGTAATCACGGTGCCCTGAGCAGCAACTGTCAGGCTAAAAGAAGACGAGAGACGGATGAAAATAGATATTTTTGACGTAACTTTTGTGACATTTCCTTTGAACAAAGGAGCGGCTGACGTCTGGAGCCGGAGCTACGCTAATGCTAAAAGGTTTTTGTCTGCTCAGATCTGACCTTTGCCCAAAATCTGTGCGTCAAAATGACAAAAGGAATCATATTCAGAGTGAAAGCTGCCATCTGTGCCGAATCTACGTGCGCATTTAACTCTTTTCGACTTTCTTCAGCTTCTACTTTGTGATGGAATCATCCCTGAAATCATTAAAGAGCATCAAAGCGGCGAGCAAGCGCGTTCTGATCGGCTGGAGCGAGTGTCTGTCTTAGGCTATTAAGTGTAAACTTATGGATTAAACCCGTTCATTTATCATTCCTTTCATGTTGACGTCGTTCTCTTTCTCATCTTGAAGAAGAAAAATCAAAGAAGAAAAAAAAACAAAAAAAACCAACAGCATAAAATACATGAAAGCTAATTAGCTGTTTTCCTGGAGCTGGAGCTTTGCTAGCTTATTAAGTTACAATTAAAGTCACAAGAACTTGAGCTCGTCAGGAAATCGGGGTCACGTCGAGGTCAGAAAGGGGAAAAACTGTCTCCGGAAAAGCTCCGGCTGTCGGTGGCGGAGCCGGAAGAGGTGTGAAGGTTTCCGACGATTATCATCGAGGGTCCAGAGATGCCGGCTCACAGAGAGAGCTGCCTCGGAACGGGAGGGAAAGCTTCACGGAGGCCGAGAGGACGGTCCGATAAGGCGTCTTAAGTCCTTGCCAGGGCTTCCTCTGTGCTGGAGGAGTAATCATAAAAGGCAGGAACAGATAAGGTTCGGGAAGAGTCGCCCTTTTATTCCAGCCAAGACAAAATAGAAGCATCCGTCCAGCCGCTAGCGCTCAACCCCTGGAAGTTTAGGAATTATTAATGGAATTAAGCCTTAAGGAAGCTGAAGCCTGGGACAAACCCACGTTTCCCTTTTTTTCCCTTGAAATAATGGTGATGCAGCAGATGAGCGGGAGTTGACTGGCTTCTACCAGCTACTGACTCAATGTCTCCAGCCCATAGTGTGGATTCTCTATGAGATCAGACAGCAGCTTCACTCCTGAATCCTTCAGCTGGTTCCCTCTCAGGTCCAGTTCTCTGAGATGGGAGGGATTGGACCTCAGCGCCGAGGCCAGAGAGCCACAGCTGATCCCTGATAACCTGCAGCTCCATAATCTAAATAAAGAAGGGAAACTTTTATAAGGTTATAAGTGAAACCAGTATTAATCTGAAAGGTTAATCAAAGGCATGATCTGTAAATATTTAATTTAGTTACAGGTTAAAAAATGATAGTAATATGTAATTACCACAATTCCAACCTCTCAGGTTTGCACTGTTCCAAAGGAGAATATATATTGTTCTGGCCCTCACTCTTCCCAGGTTCTCCCACCTCTTTCCCTCCCATCTCATCATGGAGATCCATCTCACCTGTGGCTCATCTTTAAAGGCACAACCTGTCTTAGATGACTTCCTGTCTCCCTCACCATCTCCCTCCTCGTTGGCTGGTGTCTACCAGGCACCCTCACCTAGTTTTGTCTAATTTTGGTTCCCATCTGTGGGCTTTTTCATTGTCCTTAAATCAATTTATCATGAATAAGTGGTCCCTGTGTGGCCCTCCCTCCTGAAGGAACTGGGCACAACACACACACTCAGAAAGTGTGAGGACCCTCGGATGGAATAATGGACATTTTTGAGAATGGTGTTTACCTCAGAGTTTCCAGTCGGCAGTTTGGATCCTGGAGAAAACCACAGAGCAGCTTCACTCCTGAATCCTGCAGCTGGTTCCGACTCAGGTCCAGTTCTCTGAGATGGGAGGGATTGGACCTCAGCGCCGAGGCCAGAGAGTCACAGCTGATCTCTGATAAGCTGCACTTAATCAATCTGAAAAATGCAGGATGAGGTTATACGGTGCAGGTCTGCATGTTATCTGCGTCAGTACTAAACCTACGTTAGTTCTTAGTTGGGTCAGACCTGAATTCACGATATTACAAGGAATTTTTTAATGTGGTGCATCACAGCAGTGTTGAGAACAGCCTCACTTCACCATCTTAGCAGCTGGTATATAGGTAGAAAAATGAAGACTGACCTGAGCCTCTCCAGTTTACAGTTTGGACTCTCCAGTCCAGAACAGAGCCGCTTCACTCCTGGATCCTGCAACGTGTTGTAGCTCAGGTCCAGAACCCTCAGATGGGAGGGATTGGACCTCAGCGCCGAGGCCAGAGAGTCACAGCTGATCTCTGATAAACTGCAGCACCACAGCCTGGAAAAGGAATAAATGGGGCAAATAAAAACACATTTCTAAATCTGAAAATGAAGAGAAAAGCAGAAAATGTTAAGAAATTTAGAAAAGACCAACAGAGGCCTCCTGACCTGAGCGTCTCCAGTCTGCAGTTTGGATGCATCATTGCAGAAGACAGTAACTTTACGTCGGCATCTGTCAGGCTTCGGTTCCAGCTTAAGTCCAGCTCCCGTAGATGAGAAGGGTTTGACCTCATTGCTGAGGCCACAACTTCACAATGACTCGTTGAAAGAAAACTACCAAACAGTCTGTTGTGTATGAAACAAAAATAGTGAGTCAAACTTTGGGATTTCTCATCAACTTATCTGAGAATCTACCTCAACACAAATGTAGCTCATTTCCTGGAAAAGCTAAATTCAACACCGTAGAGCAACAGTTTGAACGACCATCAGATCTGAAATGCAACTGAATTATTCTCAACATTTGTCTTATTTTAGAACAGCTCATAATTACTCAATATTTAAAATGATTGTAGCAAATGGTTTAAAGAAACGTGCATCTTTTTATCTGTCTATCGGCTCTTTGGATATTTTGCATTTCATCCAATTTGTACGATGGTGCGTCAAGTCTTAATTCAGCGATCCGATCGATGACATCAGAGTCTCTGGTTGCATCGATTGCCCTCAGCTTCTGTTATATCTGCCTGTTTCCCTTCAAATCATTTTCACTGCACCTTTTGTTGCTAGTGATGAAGTTGCCACCTAACGGGTGTGGAAAGGCTCAAACAACTTTGTGGGTCACATAAAGGCTCCAAACGGAACCGCCACAAAGACCTAAAACACCCATTTAAACCAACGAGGCCGGCTGTTTTTACGTTGAACAAATGAAGCAAAATAGTCACGTGTCATGAGTTAAAATGTGTTTTTCTGTTGTTAGAATACGATGTATACAAACAAACAAAAGTTATTTAATGACATGACAGTAATTTCATGATAGTCAGTTAACTTGTGGCTCCTATTATTCCTGCCTTATGTTGGTTTGTCTGGATTGACCTTTGAACTTATATCCAGCCAGTGTTGAACATTTCTGGATGAATTGTTGTTGTTTTTAATTTATGGACACTGCAATGGAGATAAAGAATTGAAGGAATGACCACTGGAGGGGGTATTGCTACCTGACATGATCCACTCGCTTGATTTAAACGCCGATGTCCGGCCCCAAAAATCTTTACTTACTCGGCCTTCCTGCAGTTCCTCACAGCTGGAATCAGGCGACTTCGTCCCTCATCTGAGGTTCTGTACTGCTCCAGGTTCAGCTTATCCAGAACCTCCTCTGACATCTGAAGCAGGTAGGCCAGAGCTGAACATTGGATCTCTGACAGTTTCCTCTTTGATATCTCCCCTGACTTCAGGAACTCTTGGATCTCCTGATGCACTGACTGATCCTTCATCTCCATCAGAGAGTGGAAGATGTTGATGCTTCTGTCTGGGGAGAATTCATCACTGTTCTCCTCCTTCAGGTTGTTGAGGACCTTCTGGATGGTTTCTGGGTGGCTGTCCATCTGATCCAACAGTCCACCCAAGATCCTCTGATTGGACTCCAGAGAGAGACCATGAAGGAAGCGAACAAACAAGTCCAGGTGGCCATTTTCACTTTTGAGAGATTTCATTAGTGCTCTCCTGAGGAAGTCATCAAGAGATGTGACTGGTTCAGAATAATCTAGGAACTGATTTATAACCGCTCTGTCTTTCCTGGTGTAATGGTGGAACATGTAGACGGCAGCCAGAAACTCCTGAACGCTCAGATGAACAAAGCAGTAGACTGATTTCTGGAAGATCACACTCTCTCTCTTGAAGATCTCTGTACAAACTCCTGAGTACACCGACACCTCGGAGACGTCCAGTCCACATCGCTCCAGGTCTTCTGAGTAGAACATGATGTTTCCTTTCTCCAGATGTTCAAACGCCAGCCGACCCAACTTCAGAAGGAGTTCTTTATCAGCCTCAGTCAGTTCCTCTGGTCTCTGCTTTCCTCCATACTTCTGCTTCTTCCTCTTTATCTGAACCCTCAGGAAGTGTGAGTAGAGGTCAGTCAGGGTTTTGGGCAGCTCTCCTCTCTGGTCTCTGGTCATCATGTCCTCCAGAACTATAGCAGTGATCCAGCAGAAAACTGGGATCAGACACATGATGTGGAGGCTCCTGGAGGCCTTGATGTGTGAGATGATTCTCTTGGACAGATCTTCATCACTGAACCTCCTCCTGAAGTACTCCTCCTTCTGGGAGTCAGTGAAGCCTCGTACTTCTGTGATCCTGTCAACACACGAGGGAGGAATCTGATGGGCTGCTGCAGGTCTGGAGGTGATCCAGATGAGAGCTGAGGGAAGCAGGTTCCCCTGGATGAGGTTCACCAGGAGCACGTCAACGGACGATACTTGTGTGACATCAGAGATGACCTGATGCTTGTTGAAACCCAGTGAAAATCTGCTTTCATCCAGGCCATCAAAGATGAACAGAAGTTTCCAGACAGTCAGATCTTCTGCTCTGATCTTCTGTAATGTTGGATGGAAAACATGAACCAGTGAGAGAAGACTGTGCTGCTCATCTCTGATCAAGTGCAGCTCCCTCCATGAGAGCGGAAGCACCAGACTGATGTCTTGGTTCTCCAAACCTTCTGCCCAGTCCAGACTGAACTTCTGTACTGAGAAGGTTTTTCCAACGCCGGCGACACCGTTGGTCAGAACCACTCTGATGTGTCTCTGTTGCTCAGAGAAGACTTTGAAGATGTCCTGGCACTTGATTGGAGTGTCCTGGATGTTCTTCTTGGAGGTTCTCTCAAGCTGTCTCACCTCATGTTGTGTGTCCACCTCCTCACTTTGTCTCTCAGTGATGTAGAGCTCAGTGTAGATCTTGTTCAGCAGGGTTCCACTTCCTGCTTCATGAGTTCCTTCAGTCACATGTTCACATCTTCTCTTCAGACTCATCTTATGTCCTTCTATCACCTCCTGCAGTTCACCACCCTCTGAAACAAACAATCTTTTAAATCCTTTTACAATTGTCATCTACAGCAGTAACACAGATGTCCTCAACTGGAAAATATTCTGTCATGTTTGAATGATAGAAGCAACAGTCGGGTAATGACCCATCTTACTGTCAGTTTTAAATGTTATGTCTTCTTATGTACACCTATTCTTTTATTTCTTTGGGTTTCAATGTAATTTAGTCTATAACAACCATTTCCATGTCTTCCAAGAGTTTGCTTGGACTAAACAGCTGGTAAAAGCTGGATGATATTTAGAAAAACACATCAAACCTTCTCCAAACACATCATACTCAGCAGACCCATTGTCCTGTAAAGGTCACCTGCCTTCAACTCTTTAACACTTTCCAGAACTAAATGACTAAATGTTGCTAAATACTGTCTAAGCATTTAGGAAGGTCTTCAGAGGGTCCAGGGGTTCCAGTGGAACCAAACAAGTGCTCTCTGGATTTTCTCTTGCACATTGTAAATACACAAGTTGTTCCTTTATTCCGACCCAAAAGTATCTTATTAATACAAATGTACGAGCTTACGTGAGACGCTGTTGTTCAGGTCGGCGGTCTGCAGTTCAGTTCTCCGTTTCTTTTCACCCTTGGGACAGGAGGAATCTCCAATGGAAGCAGACCGTTTCTGATACCTGTCAAAAATGGGAATAGTGGTTATACATGTCTACTGGGCGTTAGCAACGCCTAAGAAAGGCTGCGTTCACTTCTACTTTCAGTTTGCTCTGACAGTTGAAGATTGAATGAACACTGAGCAAAAAATATAAAGTTATTTACAGTCTAACAAGCTCGTTTAGTTGGAGAAAAGTGTATTTGATCTAAGTGTTTAGTGGCTTTTCTTCATTGTGAATTTATGTTAAAAATAAAAGTGCCAAATCAGGAATATAAACTCATAGAATAGAACAAAAGTTCTCCATTTATGCTCCAAATACAGTCGTCTGGTCTCTGAAACTGATCATTAAATAGCACAGAGGTCACGCGTATTCAAAAGCTTATTTTTTCAACCATTTAGAAATGACTGATATTGTTGTCTATGGGTTTATTAGAACCAGGAGCCTTATAAATAGACTTTTTAATGAATTTTCATGACATGTGTGGGAACAGTGTGGCAGAACAAGCTGCACAGACCTGCCATGTCTTACCCATCCGTATCTAAATGGAGAGCTGTAGCACTCTGCAATGATGGATATTGTTGGGAAACTTTAAAATATATGCCTAGGAATTTTTGTGAGATGATGTTAACCCATGTAGGAGAAATGACCAGTTAAAAACAGAAGCAATTTTCAGTTTTAAAAGATTTACCACACTAAATTAACATGGGGGTTAATGGGAGCGAACGCCTGACATGTTGGTGCACCGTTTCATTTTAAGGACCTGATGAATTTCATTTTTCACGATAGTGGAGGCTAATACCTACAAAATGATGTTTTGTATGGTTGTGAAATGTTCTAAGGCAGAGTTGTGGTTCAGAAAACCTTACTTTAACGGTGAGCCTTGAGGTCCGATACCAAAGTTTAAAGGGTGCCACACAACACATCATCACGCTTTAGTTTTCTTACATTTGGTCTGAACTTCTGAAGTTTATTCCTCCATCTTTGGACAGGTCACTCTTCAGGGACACCCAGCTGGGCACTGTGGACTCTGCTCTGTCCTCGTCCATCCTGAGGAAACATCAGAAATAGTGATGAGACTGTGATGAAGGTAAATAATCTGTAGAGGTTGTAGTTAAATAATCCCAATTCACTGCATTTTTATCAAACAGGAACATTCTAATACATTCTGGATAACAACTGAATCAATAAATCAATGATGTCTCTGTATCATTTTCATGTTTTCAGAGTTTAAGCTGCTTTTTTTTAACTGTTCCCTGCAGTGAGAAAAGAACTGGCACCTTTTCCAGCCCCTCATCCTGCAGCACTGAATGTGCTCTAAAGTTCTTTCCAGAGCAAACGTCTCTGCACTTGCAGCAACATGTTGTAGTCATGGATCCGTGAGGAGAACCGGATACAGGAAACGCCCCCACTTTGATCCCAAAACCCAACTGGTGGCCAACGGTGGTCCGGCAACGACGGGGACGCTGGTCCATCGGCCCGACAACACTGGTTTTCCACAGGCCAACATGGTGAAAGGACTGTGCACCGTTTCATTTTTAAGAGCTGATTAATTTCATTTTTCACGATAGTAGAGGCTAATACCCACAAAATGATGTTTTGTATGGTTGTGAAATGTTCTAAGGCAGAGTTATGCAGTTCAAAAAACCCAGTGGTGGGCCGTCAGGGCCTGCAAGGCCTTCTCTGCTGGCCTAAAAATATCTGAATCACAGACTGATGTTAATTATATTTTGAAAATATAATTAACATCAGTCAAATAATATTTTGTCCATGAATATGTATTAAATAATTCCATATGTATTAAATAATTCCAAATGGTCTGTCCGCTTCCTGTCATTGCCAGCCCCCTGGTTGCGCTGCTTCCAGACGTGTATTTTCATATTCAAGCATTTAACCAATCACATTTCAGCCACTATTTGTTGCCAGGGTCAAAGAAATCTGCCTGGAGGCCTTCACAATCAGTTCTGCAGGCCCTGTAGCATAAAAAAAATGTCGATCAAACTGTTGCTTCATCCAATCAGATTTTGAGTTGGCGACCCCAAGGCCTTCTAGCAGGCGTAGGAAACGTCAGCGTATTCACGCGCTTTGATTGGACAGTCAGAGAGTGCACGAGCCAGAGCTAGCAAACTGCATCTGTAGGGAGCTGCACAAGCAAAGATATTGTTGTGTTGATTTAATAGCTGTTTTGTCAACCCACAATGGCTGAAGTAGGAGAAGAAATGGATTTAGTCGCTGATTTACTGTCAAAGCCATTTTCAAGACGGAGCTCCGCAACGAAAAGGTGAAGAAAAATAGGGAAATCTTAAAAAGACTGATAGACTGTGTTTGGCGGTGACCATCCGCGTGTCTACTGCTTCTGTTGAACGGACATTCTCTCAGCCCTAAAGCGAATTAAAACTTAAGCCAGAAATACGACAGGGCAGGCTCGACTTTCAGCATTAGCTTGGATGGCGATAGAAAAGGACGTCTTGATGGAACTGAAACGCACGGATAATCTGCACAACAGAGTCATTGAAATCTTCTTGAGGAAAGGAAGGAGGGTGGATTTTGTGTACAAACAATCAGGATTTTTGGTGAGTAAAATCGAAAATCCTGATTATTATACTAAAATGTTGCTATATTCCTAAATAATTTAGCGTGTTAGGGAGGGTCAGTGTGGGATTTTCCCAGCATGCTTTGTGGCAGTGTGTCTGTGGGTTCAGGTTGGTGTTAACCCTGTTTTTGTTGGTTGTAAATGTTATCTTTTGCAACTTTAAATGTTAGTGTTCTATTTATTTAGTTCTGGTTGTTGATGTATTTAATTACTGTTTTAATTACTGTTTGCACTACCAAAGTTTAAAGGGTGCCACACAAACACATCATCACGCTTTAGTTTTCTGACATTTTGTCTGAACTTCTGAAGTTTATTTCCCCTTCTTTGGACCAGTCGCTCTTCAGGGACACCCAGCTGGGCGCTGTGGACTCTGCTCTGTCCTCGTCCATCCTGAGGAAACATCAGAAATAGTGATGAGACGTGATGAAGGTAAATAATCTGTAGAGGTTGTAGTTAAATAATCCCAAATCATTTTTATCAAACAGGAACATTTCTAATACATTCTGGATACACTGGATACAACTGAATCAATGATGTCTCTGTATAATTTTCATGTTTTCAGAGTTTAAGCTGCTTTTTTTAACTGTTCCCTGCAGTGAGAAAAGAACTGGCACCTTTTCCAGCCCCTCATCCTGCAGCACTGAATGTGCTCTAAAGTTCTTTCCAGAGCAAACGTCTCTGCACTTGCAGCAACATGTTGTAGTCATGGATCCGTGAGGAGAACCGGATACAGGAAACGCCCCCACTTTGATCCCAAAAACCCAACTGGTGGCCAACGGTGGTCCGGCAACGACGGGGACGCTGGTCCATCGGCCCGACAACACTGGTTTTCCACAGGCCAACATGGTGAAAGGACTGTGCACACCGTTTCATTTTAAAGAGCTGATTAAAGTAATTTTTCACGATAGTAGAGGCTAATACCTACAAAATGATGTTTTGTATGGTTGTGAAATGTTCTAAGGCAGAGTTACGCAGTTCAGAAAACCCAGTGGTGGGCCGTCAGGGCCTGCAAGGCCTCCTCTGCTGGCCTAAAAATATCTGAATCACAGACTGATGTTAATTATATTTTGAAAATATAATTAACATCAGTCAAATAATATTTTGTCCATGAATATGTATTAAATAATTCCATATGTATTAAATAATTCCAAATGGTCTGTCCGCTTCCTGTCATTGCCCCCCCTGGTTGCGCTGCTTCCAGACGTGTATTTTCATATTCAAGCATTTAACCAATCACATTTCAGCCACTATTTGTTGCCAGGGTCAAAGAAATCTGCCTGGAGGCCTTCACAATCAGTTCTGCAGGCCCTGTAGCATAAAAAAAATGTCGATCAAACTGTTGCTTCATCCAATCAGATTTTGAGTTGGCGACCCCAAGGCCTTCTAGCAGGCGTAGGAAACGTCAGCGTATTCACGCGCTTTGATTGGACATTCAGAGAGTGCACGAGCCAGAGCTAGCAAACTGCATCTGTAGGGAGCTGCACAAGCAAAGATATTGTTGTGTTGATTTAATAGCTGTTTTGTCAACCCAAATGGCTGAAGTAGGAGAAGAAATGGATTTAGTCGCTGATTTACTGTCAAAGCCATTTTCAAGACGGAGCTCCGCAACGAAAAGGTGAAGAAAAATAGGGAAATCTTAAAAAGACTGATAGACTGTGTTTGGCGGTGACCATCCGCGTGTCTACTGCTTCTGTTGAACAGACATTCTCAGCCCTAAAGCGAATTAAAACTAAGCCAGAAATACGACAGGGCAGGCTCGACTTTCAGCATTAGCTTGGATGGCGACAGAAAAGGACGTCTTGATGGAACTGAAACGCACGGATAATCTGCACAACAGAGTCATTGAAATCTTCTTGAGGAAAGGAAGGAGGATGGATTTGTGTACAAACAATCAGGATTTTTGGTGAGTAAAATCGAAAATCCTGATTATTATACTAAAATGTTGCTATATTCCTAAATTATTTAGCGTGTTGGGGAGGGTCAGTGTGGGATTTTCCCAGCATGCTTTGTGGCAGTGTGTCTGTGGGTTCAGGTTGGTGTTAACCCTGTTTTTGTTGGTTGTAAATGTTCTTTTTTGCAACTTTAAATGTTAGTGTTCTATTTATTTAGTTCTGGTTGTTGATGTATTTAATTACTGTTTTAATTACTGTTTGCACTACCAAAGTTTAAAGGGTGCCACACAAACACATCATCACGCTTTAGTTTTCTTACATTTTGTCTGAACTTCTGAAGTTTATTTCCCCTTCTTTGGACCAGTCGCTCTTCAGGGACACACAGCTGGACACTGTGGACTCTGCTCTGTCCTCGTCCATCCTGAGGAAACATCAGAAATAGTGATGAGACGTGATGAAGGTAAATAATCTGTAGAGGTTGTAGTTAAATAATCCCAAATCATTTTTATCACAACAGGAACATTTCTAATACATTCTGGATAACAACTGAATCAATGATGTCTCTGTATAATTTTCATGTTTTCAGAGTTTAAGCTGCTTTTTTTAACTGTTCCCTGCAGTGAGAAAAGAACTGGCACCTTTTCCAGCCCCTCATCCTGCAGCACTGAATGTGCTCTAATGTTCTTTCCAGAGCAAACGTCTCTGCACTTGCTGCAACATGTTGTAGTCATGGATCCGTGAGGAGAACCGGATACAGGAAACGCCCCCACTTTGATCCCAAAAACCCAACTGGTGGCCAACGGTGGTCCGGCAACGACGGGGACGCTGGTCCATCGGCCCGACAACACTGGTTTTCCACAGGCCAACATGGTGAAAGGACTGTGCACCGCGTTTCATTTTAAAGAGCTGATTAATTTCATTTTTCACGATAATAGAGGCTAATACCTACAAAATGATGTTTTGTATGGTTGTGAAATGTTCTAAGGCAGAGTTATGCAGTTCAGAAAACCCAGTGGTGGGCCGTCAGGGCCTGCAAGGCCTCCTCTGCTGGCCTAAAAATATCTGAATCACAGACTGATGTTAATTATATTTTGAAAATATAATTAACATCAGTCAAATAATATTTTGTCCATGAATATGTATTAAATAATACCATATGTATTAAATAATTCCAAATGGTCTGTCCGCTTCCTGTCATTGCCAGCCCCCTGGTTGCGCTGCTTCCAGACGTGTATTTTCATATTCAAGCATTTAACCAATCACATTTCACTTTCAGCCACTATTTGTTGCCAGGGTCAAAGAAATCTGCCTGGAGGCCTTCACAATCAGTTCTGCAGGCCCTGTAGCATAAAAAAAATGTCGATCAAACTGTTGCTTCATCCAATCAGATTTTGAGTTGGCGACCCCAAGGCCTTCTAGCAGGCGTAGGAAACGTCAGCGTATTCACGCGCTTTGATTGGACAGTCAGAGAGTGCACGAGCCAGAGCTAGCAAACTGCATCTGTAGGGAGCTGCACAAGCAAAGATATTGTTGTGTTGATTTAATAGCTGTTTTGTCAACCCACAATGGCTGAAGTAGGAGAAGAAATGGATTTAGTCGCTGATTTACTGTCAAAGCCATTTTCAAGACGGAGCTCCGCAACGAAAAGGTGAAGAAAAATAGGGAAATCTTAAAAAGACTGATAGACTGTGTTTGGCGGTGACCATCCGCGTGTCTACTGCTTCTGTTGAACAGACATTCTCAGCCCTAAAGCGAATTAAAACTTAAGCCAGAAATACGACAGGGCAGGCTCGACTTTCAGCATTAGCTTGGATGGCGACAGAAAAGGACGTCTTGATGGAACTGAAACGCACGGATAATCTGCACAACAGAGTATTGAAATCTTCTTGAGGAAAGGAAGGAGGATGGATTTTGTGTACAAACAATCAGGATTTTTGGTGAGTAAAATCGAAAATCCTGATTATTATACTAAAATGTTGCTATATTCCTAAATTATTTAGCGTGTTGGGGAGGGTCAGTGTGGGATTTTCCCAGCATGCTTTGTGGCAGTGTGTCTGTGGGTTCAGGTTGGTGTTAACCCTGTTTTTGTTGGTTGTAAATGTTATCTTTTGCAACTTTAAATGTTAGTGTTCTATTTATTTAGTTCTGGTTGTTGATGTATTTAATTACTGTTTTAATTACTGTTTGCACTACCAAAGTTTAAAGGGTGCCACACAAACACATCATCACGCTTTAGTTTTCTTACATTTTGTCTGAACTTCTGAAGTTTATTTCCCCTTCTTTGGACCAGTCGCTCTTCAGGGACACACAGCTGGACACTGTGGACTCTGCTCTGTCCTCGTCCATCCTGAGGAAACATCAGAAATAGTGATGAGACGTGATGAAGGTAAATAATCTGTAGAGGTTGTAGTTAAATAATCCCAAATCATTTTTATCAAACAGGAACATTTCTAATACATTCTGGATAACAACTGAATCAATGATGTCTCTGTATAATTTTCATGTTTTCAGAGTTTAAGCTGCTTTTTTTAACTGTTCCCTGCAGTGAGAAAAGAACTGGCACCTTTTCCAGCCCCTCATCCTGCAGCACTGAATGTGCTCTAATGTTCTTTCCAGAGCAAACGTCTCTGCACTTGCTGCAACATGTTGTAGTCATGGATCCGTGAGGAGAACCGGATACAGGAAACGCCCCCACTTTGATCCCAAAAACCCAACTGGTGGCCAACGGTGGTCCGGCAACGACGGGGACGCTGGTCCATCGGCCCGACAACACTGGTTTTCCACAGGCCAACATGGTGAAAGGACTGTGCACCGTTTCATTTTTAAGAGCTGATGAATTTCATTTTTCACGATAATAGAGGCTAATACCTACAAAATGATGTTTTGTATGGTTGTGAAATGTTCTAAGGCAGAGTTATGCAGTTCAGAAAACCCAGTGGTGGGCCGTCAGGGCCTGCAAGGCCTCCTCTGCTGGCCTAAAAATATCTGAATCACAGACTGATGTTAATTATATTTTGAAAATATAATTAACATCAGTCAAATAATATTTTGTCCATGAATATGTATTAATATACCATATGTATTAAATAATTCCAAATGGTCTGTCCGCTTCCTGTCATTGCCAGCCCCCTGGTTGCGCTGCTTCCAGACGTGTATTTTCATATTCAAGCATTTAACCAATCACATTTCAGCCACTATTTGTTGCCAGGGTCAAAGAAATCTGCCTGGAGGCCTTCACAATCAGTTCTGCAGGCCCTGTAGCATAAAAAAAATGTCGATCAAACTGTTGCTTCATCCAATCAGATTTTGAGTTGGCGACCCCAAGGCCTTCTAGCAGGCGTAGGAAACGTCAGCGTATTCACGCGCTTTGATTGGACAGTCAGAGAGTGCACGAGCCAGAGCTAGCAAACTGCATCTGTAGGGAGCTGCACAAGCAAAGATATTGTTGTGTTGATTTAATCGCTGTTTTGTCAACCCACGATGGCTGAAGTAGGAGAAGAAATGGATTTAGTCGCTGATTTACTGTCAAAGCCATTTTCAAGACGGAGCTCCGCAACGAAAAGGTGAAGAAAAATAGGGAAATCTTAAAAAGACTGATAGACTGTGTTTGGCGGTGACCATCCGCGTGTCTACTGCTTCTGTTGAACGGACATTCTCAGCCCTAAAGCGAATTAAAACTTAAGCCAGAAATACGACAGGGCAGGCTCGACTTTCAGCATTAGCTTCGATGGCGATAGAAAAGGACGTCTTGATGGAACTGAAACGCACGGATAATCTGCACAACAGAGTAATTGAAATCTTCTTGAGGAAAGGAAGGAGGGTGGATTTTGTGTACAAACAATCAGGATTTTTGGTGAGTAAAATCGAAAATCCTGATTATTATAAAAAATGTTGCTATATTCCTAAATTATTTAGCGTGTTGGGGAGGGTCAGTGTGGGATTTTCCCAGCATGCTTTGTGGCAGTGTGTCTGTGGGTTCAGGTTGGTGTTAACCCTGTTTTTGTTCGTTGTAAATATTATCTTTTGCAACTTTAAATGTTAGTGTTCTATTTATTTAGTTCTGGTTGTTGATGTATTTAATTACTGTTTTAATTACTGTTTGCACTACCAAAGTTTAAAGGGTGCCACACAAACACATCATCACGCTTTAGTTTTCTTACATTTGGTCTGAACTTCTGAAGTTTATTTCCCAATTTTTGGAGCAGTCGCTCTTCAGGGACACACAGCTGGGCGCTGTGGACTCTGCTCTGTCCTCGTCCATCCTGAGGAAACATCAGAAATAGTGATGAGACGTGATGAAGGTAAATAATCTGGAGAGGTTGTAGTTAAATAATCCCAAATCATTTTTATCAAACAGGAACATTTCTAATACATTCTGGATAACAACTGAATCAATGATGTCTCTGTATAATTTTCATGTTTTCAGAGTTTAAGCTGCTTTTTTTAACTGTTCCCTGCAGTGAGAAAAGAACTGGCACCTTTTCCAGCCCCTCATCCTGCAGCACTGAATGTGCTCTAAAGTTCTTTCCAGAGCAAACGTCTCTGCACTTGCAGCAACATGTTGTAGTCATGGATCCGTGAGGAGAACCGGATACAGGAAACGCCCCCACTTTGATCCCAAAAACCCAACTGGTGGCCAACGGTGGTCCGGCAACGACGGGTACGCTGGTCCATCGGGCCCGACAACACTGGTTTTCCACAGGCCCAACATGGTGAAAGGACTGTGCACCGTTTCATTTTAAGAGCTGATGAATTTCATTTTTCACGATAGTAGAGGCTAATACCCACAAAATGATGTTTTGTATGGTTGTGAAATGTTCTAAGGCAGAGTTATGTGGTTCAGAAAACCTTACTTTAAAGGTGAGCCTTGAGGTCCAATACCAAAGGCGATA
Organism: Takifugu flavidus; assembly: GCF_003711565.1. Lineage (NCBI taxonomy): Eukaryota > Metazoa > Chordata > Actinopteri > Tetraodontiformes > Tetraodontidae > Takifugu > Takifugu flavidus. The sequence continues at coordinate 799 of NW_026621967.1, read as the reverse complement.
GGTTCGTCTTTGGACCAGTCGCTCTTCATGGACACACAGCTGGACACTGTGGACTCTGCTCTCCTCTCTCTTCCTCTTCCTTCACACATTCGCTCATTTTTAAATGTGAGTCTAAATGGTGAAGCAGGAACAGTCTGCTGACACAGAAAAGAAGATTAAAGAACATGATTCTCAGTATGAAGACAAGCAGAGGTCTGTCCAATGACGTATTGTCGGCTCATTCACATCAAAATCTATGATATGATGTCACCCTGTACGTCATACAGGCCACATATATATTGGGAAAAAGTTTTGGGACATCTTAAAAGTTTACACCATGTTAAATATAAAATAGTTGTGGAAAAAAATATTTCTCCTGGGTGTTTCAAAAGGTGCGGTGGCATTAGACGGACGCACACAAATACAAATTAAATCATTTTTTATGGTTTCCAAGAAAACCTAAATTCTTTCAAGATGTCAGTTCTCAACATTAAATTCAACAAATAAGATGAGAATGCATTCAAAACTAAACAGAAATAAGTCATCACATCAGCAAAGTGGGTCAAATGCAGCATCATCTTCTGTCATCTCAGACAGGATTCCAAGAAGAGGATCTTCATTTTCAACAACGCACCTTGACATCTCATCATGGCTCGTCTGTCAGATTACAAGCAGCTTTTTTGATCAGGTGCATCATGTTTCTCACGAACACATGATGGTGCTGGAAAAAACATTTGTAGCCTGACCTAGAGGTCAAAACTCTGCATGGCGTGCACAGCTACTAGTTGCAGCTGGTGGTTGTGGCGGAGGAGATCCCAAA
>NW_026621966.1:0-42442 GCF_003711565.1 Takifugu flavidus | reverse complement strand
GAGCCTTCAAGGAAGGACACTCATCCTGTAGATATCTTCATGTGCCACAGGTGAACCCAGATCATAATACCATCAAGTTGGTGTAGGTAAAAAACACAAATAAATTCCTACAAATCATCAGTCATGTTGAGCAGCAGTGGGAAAACCTGAAGGACAACATATCAATATGATGTACAACATCGTAACCTTCCTACACTTGTGAAGACAGTGTTCATCCCACTCCCAAAGAAACCAGGAACAAGAGAATGTGGGCTGTTCAGAACAGTCAGACATGAGAGCCACCTCACAAAGTTACTAAGAATCATCATGCTCACACTAAGAAATAAAATTAAACCAGAGATGTAGATTCATAGAGGTCAAAGCTCCATCAGATGGAAAATACACTTTCAGAAGTATTACTTGTTTCATCAATTCTGACCAAAGCGTTCAACACAGTCAATCATGAAGCAATAATCCAGATGCTGAAGCACAGAAACATCGATGGAAAGGATTCACAAATGAGAAAAAAATCTGCAGCAGTGACCAGGAACACTCTCAAATGGAAAAGGATCCTTTACGGCACGTCTCCTTAAGTAAAGGAGGGAAGTGTGGTGACCTTCAAAGAGGAACAAAAATCAGCAGGATTACTAATCTTGAATATAAACAACCTGGGTTTCAGAGTCCACATTTACCGCTAAGCTGTTGAAAGGATCAGACGCTGGTGAACAGGAGCTAAAGGCTTAAACAGCCAGTTGATGAGTACTTGGCTGCAGGTGAAACTGTCGCCAGCAACTGCTGCGGAAAAGTGGCTAAACCACGCCCCCTAGAGAGGGAGTAGAGCTGGTGTCATGGCAACACATAGAACGGGCAACAGTCACAATTCAGAGGGCAACAGATCAGTTTAGATGGAGAGAAATGGTGTCCTGAGCTGAAGGGCACTTGATTAATGTGGTGATAAACCACTCTGGGGGGCTGTTCCGTTTTAGTTTTCTGGGTCTTGGAATGAACAGATTTTAACACTTGATGATATGAACCATTTAATAAACGGAACAATAAGGAGTAAGCCTTCTATTTAATGAGCTAAACTGTCCTGAACTCACTTAGACTGATGATGAACTGCCTGTGGGCTGAGTTAGGACAGGAAATGTGATCCATATGAATGAACAGGTGTTTGAATCGCCAACCCTCCACACACCTTTACACAGTTCCACTGTGAGGCTGCTTCACTTGTCTGTTCACATGTGTCTGTTGAGGTTCACTCCAGTTTCAGCTTTGTCTTTGTCTCGTCCTGTCCTCCCTGTCTCTGACTGTCCCAATCTTAATGTTCCTCATGTGTCTCACCTGTGTCTAATTGTGTCCTCAGTATAAATCTGCTCTCCCTCCTTCCTCCTGGGCTGGACTGGTGTTCCTGGAAGCATCAAGTGTCCCCCTCCTCCTCCTCCTCCTCCTCCTGTCTTGTCGTGTTTCAAAGAGAACAGTTTAGACTTTGGAAGAGCGGAGTGTTGGAGGACCAGAGCAGGATGTAGAGTGGAAACTCCTCACACACGTTAAGATTTCTTGGTCATAACTATTGAACACATTTAATATTTTGGATTTTTAGGCTGCAACTGATTTTGGAGCCAAATATGGGGACAAATTCCCTCCTGGTACACCTCAGACTACAGGATTATCTTCTAGGATGATCTAGAGACAAGATGTTTGGTCGTCCTTCCCTGATCAGGAAGGGAATCCGGGACAAAAACAGCTTGATTATGAATATGTGTGTACTACTCATGATCATGTCAATATGTAAAAAGACCAAAGGGTGCAATGAAGACTAGGTGCCTTGCTAATGGGAACACCAACCCATGACCCATCAGAGGATCTGAACCAATGCCCCGCTTGTCTTAGTGCAGCGTATTTATAGATGATCTCTAATATCTGTGGGTAGAAATCATGTGCGTAGTTCAACAAAGGGTCGAGTCTGCAGGTTTGATGAAACCAATCAAGACACAGTTTGACCAATCAGCTGTCTGAAGACTCAGATCAGGTGATTAAATGAGTCAAGGCTGCTCTGCTGTTGATGTTACAACACAAACCTGCAGCCACACAAACCTTTGTGGAAGAGTTTGAACGTTCCTGCCCTGAGACATTCACCAACATCAGGAAAAAATATTAAAGCTGCTCTTTAAATGTTTGGAGCTAAAAACACATCAGTCTCAACTCAGTGACTATTTAATTTTCGATGAAGTCAATGTTATTTAGTCTGCTTGTTGTGAAGGATCTGATCTTTATTCAAACTACTGTATATTTGCTATAGTTCATCATTGAGAACTGAATGAAAAATCAATAAATGCACAAATCTATCTGTTAAAAATACATTTAGATGTCATCGTGGGGACTTGACATATTCTTGGACTGTAACAAAGCATGTAAAGGAAGGATATTAAAGCTGAGCTTTATTTAGAGAAGAACAGAAACTCTGTGTGGAAGTCAAAAATTTAAAATGCAAATAATTGGGAGAGAAAAGACACAGTGGCAGGCAGGAAACACTGATGGTGAAGCAGCAGATCGAAGAGAAGCTCCTCCTCCTGTCAGTCCCTCTCAGCTCCAGTGGGCTATTAAATTGCTCCTCCAGCACCTCCTCTCCTCATCCTCCAAAGCCTGAATCTGTCAGCAGTAAAGTCACTTTCCAGGTTGATAGTCAGCACACAGTGGCAACATGCTGGAGAGCCTCTGCACTCTCATCACTGCTCTAACATGTGAGGAGGCTGACTTACTGCAGCTCTGAGCTCATGCTGGATTCATCAGTCTGTGTCTTTCTCTTGACTTCATGTCCTCTTGTTGTTTCCAGGTGTGAGTGCTGTGACGGTGCTGACACAGAAGCCCACTGTTGTGTCTCTGAGCAGAGGAGAGTCAGTCACCATGGACTGTAACCTGGGAACTGTTACTGATTCCAGTGCTCGTGGTATAAACAGTTCCAGGAGGAGTTCCTCAGTATGTACTGAGCTGGCGTAGCAGCTGGAGTTCTGTCACATATGGTTCTGGTTTCTCATCTCCAAGATTCACTTCTACTCATCAGTCAACAACAGATTATCGTTTGATGATCAATAATCTGGAGGAGGGAGACTCAGCAGTCTATTACTGTGAAACATGGGACAACTCTGCTAAAGAAGAGGTATCACAGTGATTCAGACTGTGACAAAAACCTCCTCACTCAATACTTCTGCTTTTTAGTGTCTGATACATCAGCTCATGTTCAGTCTCACTAAATTACAAATCAACTCATGTTCACACTCAGTTTCTCAGAGAAACTTTTAGATTGTTGGAAACTTTCTGCTGTTTCATCACTGAAAATAACAAGAACCAAAACCAACTCCCTCACTCATCCTTCATCATCACCATTAAAATACACCTTTAAGTCATCAAAACGACTTTATGGGGAATATGATGAAGAGTTTGTTGATTAAAGTTCTAACAGAGAATCTGTTGTGATGATGATGATGGTGATGATGGTGATGATGATGACGATGATGATAGTGATGATGGTGACGATGATGATGATGGTGTTGATGATGGTGATGATGTGATGAAGATGGTGATGATGATGGTGATGATGATGGTGATGATGGTGATGTTCATGGTGGTGATGATGATGATGATGATGATGATGATATGGTGATGATGATGATGATGGTGATGATGATGATGTGATGATGATGGTGATGATGATGATGGTGATGATGGTGTCACCAGTGAAGGCTGTTCTCATGTCTCAGTGTCTCCACTCATCAGTGACTCTCAGCAGGTTTTTGTACAGCTGTGTGTACAAACTGAATCACTGTGGTATTCGGACCAGGAACCAAGCTGATTGTCACCAGTAAGTACTTTTACACTCAGCAGAAACAACAAAGATTTGATGCTTTTGATACAAACTAGAAGCTTTTTCATAGAAATGTGGAGTGTGGAAATGATTTGAAATATTCTTCTGTTAGTCTTTGACCTGCTTTGATACTTTATCTGTCAGCTAAAGGAAACATCTCCAAAGATTACATCATTTCAATCAGTTTCTCACCAAATATTGTTGAGTTTTCTTCATTTTCACCTGTTTTTAATAACTGCAGAACAGATTTTCGACCTAAACGTATTTTAAATTGACTTTGTTTTTTGGCTCGTGTTTGTTTGATGGAAGTGAGTGAAAGGTTTGGGAAAATTCACCCAAATTAATTCAGTTGCTGAAATTCTCATTTTAAATATATAACTTTAGATTTTTGTATCATTTGCTGGTTATAATTTTACTTTGGTCAAATATTGAATTGATGCTGTTTATGTTCAAAATGACTCTGAAATGGTGTAAAATATCTGGTTTAGTGAGATTTTCCTCATATTGTTGCTGAAGATTGAAGGTTTTATTTGCTCAGTGTGTTTGTGATGTTTTCAACCAAACTCCTAAATTCATTAGTTCCTGTTGAACTTTGTGTGAGTGTGTGAATTTCTTCTTCATGTATCTTCAGGCTCCAGCCTCCCTCCTCCTGTCCTGACAGTCTTCCCTCCGTCCAGAGCTGAGCTCCAGTCCAACAAAGCCACTCTGGTCTGTCTGTCCAGACTCTCTGCACCTTTTGCAGAGGTGAGCTGGTTGCTTGGTGACACTTCAGTGAGCAGCGGGATCTCCACCAGCACTCCTGTCCAACAAGCAGACCAGACTTTCCAAATCAGCAGCCATCTGTCCATCCTGACGTCAGACTGGGACGCGCAGAAGGTTTACACCTGTAAAGTGTCTGTGGGCTCCCAGACTGCAGAGAAAAGCCTCAAGAAGTCCGAGTGTGAAGAATAGTGGAGGAGCAGCAGCACCATTTCACATCTGCTTCTTTAGTCTTTGTGCTGCATCAGCAGCTTCACATGTCAGAGGAGACCAGTCTGCATGCTTGGAATCAATGTTGTCACGCTGAGCTGCTGCTTGGAGCAGCTTTGCAGCTGCTCTTGTTTTTACAATCTTTCAATAAAAACTCATCAAGTTGAAGAAAAAGAACTCTTTCTGTTTATTTGGACTCTTCCAAATGTTGTTTTCAACAATAATCAATAAAAGTTCAGTGATTTTAGTGTCTTGTCTCAGACAACAGAAAAATCAGATCTATAATAAAGTGAAACTGAGTTTTCATGCTTCATCTGTGAAGCGTGGCCTCTGGACGCCTCAGTACTTTCCCAGGATGCACCTGCAGGCCTCCTCACTCATTTATAGCTGCATCTAAATGGAGCTCAAATGTCAGCTGTCTAAAAACAGAGGGAACCGTCTCATCATTAAAAAAATATTATATTTGAAGAAGAATGATTATATTGTTTAATATGTGGAGGACATTTTTGTGTTTAAATGTGACAACAGGATCATCAAGGGTGAAAGACTCGATGTTCCAGATAATTCATGATGTGATCCACGATGATGATACGATCAACACACATCGATCCAGCGATCAACAATCTGGGTTGGATTGATTTTATTCTCTGCAGTTACACTGAGCAACAGTGCATAAATGTATAGATGGCTGCTGATGCCTAAACGGAGCGTTGTCATGACGATAATGTGCTTGAATGCAGGTGAACAGTGAGGTGACATCATAGAACAACCACGTTTCTCCCATCGTTGAAGTCATGAAATTATCTTCTTTTTGTAGGCGTGAGTGGGGTCCTGCTTTAGTGTCTCAGAGGTGGCCGAGTCACTGAAGACTCAATATTTTGTTGGTGTAATCAACCATGTTTAGATCACGGTTCCCCGACGGAACAAGCAAGACTGAGATGTTCTGACCACTTTGGGCTGTTGTTGCCTTCCTCTCCTGATCTGTCAGCTTAGGTGGTGGTGGGGCTTTATCACTGGCAATGCAGCTGCCACCTTCAGTCTGAGTTGTTCTGCTTCTCTTTCTGGTAGTTTGTTGTGTCGCTGGGCTGATTCAGTAGCTGTGATGAGGTCTATCACTGGGACTTGTGGTGTGTGGCAAATTCAGTCCCGTGGTCAGAACTTCCTTTTCTGGCTGGGTAAGGGACCTGTATGATAGGTTTCTGGTCTGGTGTGGGTGTGTTGTAATTCTTGTTTCTCTGTGTCACTTGTTCTGTTCCGTTGTTGCTCTGCCATGACTGTATCCTTTTGAATGTCTGTTTGACGGTTCTTTCCCTTGATGTGCTGGGATTGTTGGGAGCTCTCCTCAAAGTTGATGACTTCCCTTTGAAACATTAATGGAGGTCTGATCTGTCTGATTGTTTTATTTAGAAGTTGATTCTGAGCCTTCTGGAGGATCACTAGGATTACTCTGTGTCCTTTTAGGGTGGATTAAAGGCATAAACTGTTGGAAATTATGCTGTGTTGTCCACAGCTTAGATTGAAGCAGGTGTGGTTTCTAAAATCGGAAAGTTTCTTTTCAAATTCCCAGACCAGTTGCAGGACTTTTCGTCTCAAAAAGCATAGAAACATTTCAGTAAACCAGAAGAGTAAATCTAACTGTGGGATTCCACCAGGTAATTTAGAACTGAAGAAGGTTCTTGGATGAGAGCTAAAACATCTCCAAAAACAAAAGGAAGTCCAAGTGAATTTGTCTGAAACTAAGATTTCTCTTCTCACCCACACCATGAGAGAACAGCTTGAATCCTGCTTCTAACCTTCTAACCTGGCTACCTTTCCACGTGCCCTGGCTAATGTCCCCCTCTAAGTGAATTCAGAACTCAGCACCAGTGTGCCTCAAGGCTGTGTGCTGAGCCCATTCCTCTCCTCTCTTTCTCTTCACCCACAGCTGCAGACCTGTACATGGATCCAGCTCCATCATCAAGTTTTGGACGACGCCACGGTGATTGGTCTCATCAGCAACAACGAAGAGACGGCCTATGGAGAAGAGGAGCAGCACCTGACCACATGGTGCACCGACAATAACCTGCTCCTCAACACCAGCAAGACCAAGGAGGATACTGATCTTACTGGAAGGTGAAGGAGGGGAGGCACACATGATCCCATCCACATCAATGGGATGGCCGTCGAGCGTGTCTCCAGCTTCAAGTTCCTGGGGACCCACATCTTGGAGGACCTGTCCTGGACTACAAATACCTCCAGCCTGATCAAGAAAGCTCACCAGCTTCTCGTCTTCATGAAGACACTGAGGAAGAACCACCTGTCTTCAGCCGTCCTGGTGAACTTTTATCGCTGTGTGACAGTCTGATATGGAAGCTGCACTATCGCTGAGCATGAGGCTCTGCAGCGGGTGGTGACAGCTGCCCATCACATCACAGGGACCCCACTTCCAGCCATTGAGGATGTCCAGAAGAAGCGCTGCCTGCATCGAGCACGCAGCATCCTTAAGGACTCCTCCCACCCCTCCCATAGACTGTTTTCCCTCCTGCCCTCAGGTAGGTGCTTCAGAACCCTCAGGACAAGAACCAGCAGACTGAGGAACAGCTTCTTCTCCAGAGCTGTGTCCTTGCTGAACTCCAGCTGACCCCCACTTCACATCTCACGACACTACATTTACACAATAACACACTTAGTAGCAGCAGCTTAGTATCCAACAGAGCTAATGCTGAAACTTATTGAAGCACATTTATGCACTTTAGTTAAACTAAACATCTGTACATTGCTAATTTATCATTTGCACATTTCTTCTAGCTTCATGTCAAGAGTTACTACACTTATAGTCAAAGGCATTTAATATACGAACCCATCTGTAAAATATGTTCTTATGACAATCTGTAAATCCTTGTAAACTACTGTAACATTACAAACTGCACATAATATATTCATTACTTATTATTATATCTGCTCTTTTTGCACTTCTGGTTAAATGCTAAACTGCATTTTGATGCTCTGTAACTGTTCATGTGCAATAACAATAAAGTTGAATCTAATCTAATCTATTCTAATTACTGCTGCCAAATTATTTCCAAATTGTTTTTTTTTCATTTCATTGAATCAGGTTGTTCCCATTAAAATCAAACAACTCTTTTTCAATAGAGATTTCCCAAGAGGACATTAAAAGCACAACTCAACACTTCATTCCAAATTCATCCAACATCATCTCCCACTTTATTCCTGAGCAGGGTCACGTGGGGGTCAGACACACAAAAACATTAAAATCACTCACATGAAACATCTGCAGACACACAAGATAGACTGCAAAGATTCCAGAGGATCCCAAAATCAGAAGTTTGTTGGAGATTGTTGACTCCTGAGAAGGGAAGGTGCTGAGGGTTTGAGCCTCCACAGAGGTGGGCTGAAGCACTTTTGGAAAGAACAACGTGGACAATGTCCAGGAGGTCAGCCAGGAACTTGGAACTGTTGCTGAAAGATTGGGCAGCTGTTTGTGTCTGAAGTGAGAGGAGACAACATGGGCTGATAAATGACCTGCAGCAGCCACCATGTGACACAAACCCAGGTCAGATCCATCTGTGGAGGCTCAAACACAGACTCAGTATGACTGATGAGAGGCTGCAGGAACCAGTGAGGGTGTTGGTCTGGCATTAAGATCCAGATGCAGCATTTTCTTAGTTCCACATTCTGCAAGACTGAAATAGTGGAAAAGCATTTTTTCATTTAAACAGTTTAAAGTTCAGTTCATTTAATGAGACGGTTCCCTCTGTTTTTACACAGCTGACATTTGAGCTCCATTTAGATGCAGCTATAAATGAGTGAGGAGGCCTGCAGGTGCATCCTGGGAAAGTACTGAGGCGTCCAGAGGCCACGCTTCACAGATGAAGCATGAAAACTCAGTTTCACTTTATTATAGATCTGATTTTCTGTTGTCTGAGACAAGACACTAAAATCACTGAACTTTTATTGATTATTGTTGAAAACAACATTTGGAAGAGTCCAAATAAACAGAAAGAGTTCTTTTTCTTCAACTTGATGAGTTTTTATTGAAAGATTGTAAAAACAGAGCAGCTGCAAAGCTGCTCCAAGAGCAGCAGCTCAGCGTGACAACATTGATTCCAAGCATGCAGACTGGTCTCCTCTGACATGTGAAGCTGCTGATGCAGCACAAAGACTAAAGAAGCAGATGTGAAATGGTGCTGCTGCTCCTCCACTATTCTTCACACTCGGACTTCTTGATGCTTTTCTCTGCAGTCTGGGAGCCCACAGACACTTTACAGGTGTAAACCTTCTGCGCGTCCCAGTCTGACGTCAGGATGGACAGATGGCTGCTGATTTGGAAAGTCTGGTCTGCTTGTTGGACAGGAGTGCTGGTGGAGATCCCGCTGCTCACTGAAGTGTCACCAAGCAACCAGCTCACCTCTGCAAAAGGTGCAGAGAGTCTGGACAGACAGACCAGAGTGGCTTTGTTGGACTGGAGCTCAGCTCTGGACGGAGGGAAGACTGTCAGGACAGGAGGAGGGAGGCTGGAGCCTGAAGATACATGAAGAAGAAATTCACACACTCACACAAAGTTCAACAGGAACTAATGAATTTAGGAGTTTGGTTGAAAACATCACAAACACACTGAGCAAATAAAACCTTCAATCTTCAGCAACAATATGAGGAAAATCTCACTAAACCAGATATTTTACACCATTTCAGAGTCATTTTGAACATAAACAGCATCAATTCAATATTTGACCAAAGTAAAATTATGACCAACAAATGATACAAAAATATAAAGTTATATATTTAAAATGAGAATTTCAGCTGAATAAATTTGGATGAATTTTCTAAAACCTTTTTCACTCACTTCCATCAAACACGAGCCAAGAAACCAAAGTCAATTTAAAATACGTTTAGGTAGAAAATCTGTTCTGCAGTTATTAAAAACAGGTGAAAATGAAGAAAACTCAACAATATTTGGTGAGAAACTGATTGAAATGATGTAATCTTTGGAGATGTTCCTTTAGCTGACAGATAAAGTATCAAAGCAGGTCAAAGACTAACAGAAGAATATTTCAAATCATTTCCACACTCCACATTTCTATGAAAAAGCTTCTAGTTTGTATCAAAAGCATCAAATCTTTGTTGTTTCTGCTGAGTGTAAAAGTACTTACTGGTGACAATCAGCTTGGTTCCTGGTCCGAATACCACAGTGATTCAGTTTGTACACACAGCTGTACAAAAACCTGCTGAGAGTCACTGATGAGTGGAGACACTGAGACATGAGAACAGCCTTCACTGGTGACACCATCATCATCATCATCATCATCATCATCATCAATCATCATCATCATCATCACATCATCATCATCATCATCACCATCATCATCATCACCATCATCATCATTATTATTATTATCACCATCATCATCAACAGCATCATCATCATCACCATCATCATCATTATCATCATCATCATCATCACAACAGATTCTCTGTTAGAACTTTAATCAACAAACTCTTCATCATATTCCCCATGAAGTCGTTTTGATGACTTAAAGGTGTATTTTAATGGTGATGATGGAGGATGAAGGATGAGTGAGGGAGTTGGTTTTGGTTCTTGTTATTTTCAGTGATGAAACAGCAGAAAGTTTCCAACAATCTGAAAGTTTCTCTGAGAAACTGAGTGTGAACATGAGTTGATTTGTAATTTAGTGAGACTGAACATGAGCTGATGTATCAGACACTAAAAAGCAGAAGTATTGAGTGAGGAGGTTTTTGTCACAGTCTGAATCACTGTGATACGAACTCGTTAGCAGAGCCGTCCCATGCTTGACAGTAATAGACTGCTGAGTCTCCCTCCTCCAGATTATTGATCATCAAACGATAATCTGATGTTGATTGATGAGTAGAAGTGAATCTTGGAGATGAGAAACCAGAACCATATGTGACAGAACTCCAGCCGTGATACCAGCTGAGTACAAACTGAGGAACTCCTCCTGGAACCTGTTTATACCAGAAAGCAGCCCTGTTAGTAACAGTTCCCAGGTTACAGTCCATGGTGACTGACTCTCCTCTGCTCAGAGACACAACAGTGGGCTTCTGTGTCAGCACCGTCACAGCACTCACACCTGGAAACAACAAGAGGACATGAAGTCAAGAGAAAGACACAGACTGATGAATCCAGCATGAGCTCAGAGCTGCAGTAAGTCAGCCTCCTCACATGTTAGAGCAGTGATGAGAGTGCAGAGGCTCTCCAGCATGTTGCCACTGTGTGCTGACGATCAACCTGGAAAGTGACTTTACTGCTGACAGATTCAGGCTTTGGAGGATGAGGAGAGGAGGTGCTGGAGGAGCAATTTAATAGCCCACTGGAGCTGAGAGGGACTGACAGGAGGAGGAGCTTCTCTTCAATCTGCAGCTTTTCTCCTGTGTGATGTGGAAAAGAGCAGATTGGAGCTCCAACGTTTCATTTACATGAAGTTAAATAAAGACCATCAGAGCTGCAGGTGCTTCCTGCTGATGGAGGAGCTGAGTCAGGTCACATCTGAAGGAGCTGCTTTCTCTGTTTCTATGGTGATGCAGTGCTCCTCTCTGGTGGACTTGAACAGAACAACATCCTTCATGGACAAAATGTCTCTGTTTGTTTCATATGTTTACACATGTAATCATTTGATCATAAAAATATAAGGCGTTGATCGTATGTTTGTTCTTCTTTTCTTCTTCTTTCTACCTTGCTTTTCCTCCTCTACTCTTTCCTTCTTACCCTTTTCTCATCAAATGGAGCCCATCCCCACCATATCATCTTGGTCCTGCTCAAGATTTCTTCCATTTTAAAGAACCTTTTGACCTGCCACTGTTGACTCAGTGATCAGCCTCTGGGATCCCGTGAAGCTACTTGACTGAAACTTTTGTTAAAGAAATAAATATTGATCTGAATCTGTTTCTCCAGATTAGACTGGGACAGAACTGGTTTAATCTGGATATTGTTGAGAGTCCAATCAGAGGTTCTGATCTTTGATCTGTCAATCATTGAAGGGCAGGTTTTGTGAATTGTGAATAAGTTAAAATCACTGAAGCTGAATCTTTAGAAATATTTATATTTAAGTACAAGGATTTCAGCTAAATAAAACGTCAAGCGAGCAGAAACCCACTATCTTGTGGTGCTGTCATATTCCAGAACTACAACATAACTGAAGTGTCCAGTACAGTCCAAAGTGCTCAGAGACATGATGGACGGGCCTGTAACTGGATCAGTACTGGTGTTGGCTGGAGCCAGTAAAGTTCAGTCAGACACCGACTGACATGGAGTGTTGCACACTTGGATACAATAACTGACTGTCCAGGCGTGCATGGGTGGGTTCTTTTACAACTTTAATCCAGCGGTCAACACAGGAACACAACATGGAGCCTACCGTCCTGTCTCATGCTTCACCCCGGTCTCTTTTACAATCTGAGCGCTCTCTTTTTTTCTCTGAAGCACCTAAGCAGCCCCAAAAATGCCTGCGTGAGCCTCACTCATTTTAACCACCAGCAACACACTAAACATTACATATGCTCTCGTACATGAATATTTCTTTTTAATTACTGAACAGGATTACATGCAAAATAACAAAAGTTAAATAAATTAAATATGAGAATGGTCCATGTCCCTATACATGCCAGGCATTCTGGTCCCACACTCTCCCCTCCAATATAAATGTCGTCTCGACATTCCGAGTTTCCCAGGGTTCGTAGTCATCAACTGATGAGTTCTGGAGGCAGATTATTGGGAGTCAGTCTGTAGACGATACCTTCTGTATAGCAACAGTTCATAACATGACATGCATCTCCCTCTTCATGCCATGAGGAAGCAACAGACATCACTGGCCAGGTGACACCTGAAATGCTACTCCACCATTTGTGTAGGATCTGAATCTTTGACTGAAAGGTAATAACCACACTTCTGCCATAACCCATTTAAACCCACATTTACACTGTAGGCATAACCTACTTCTCAGTGTCCTTATATGTTTGTGATCTACTTCCTGGTACTAATCTCATGAACTTAAAGTGAATCAACTACTTTGTCACAACAATGAACTCAACATGTGACTATGAACTTGTCTTCACACCTGCACATCAAACTTTTACAACAACATCATTCATCCCTACGTGTGACCGATGGTTGACCTAATGTTTTGTGAGTGTCTTAGGTGGCTGTCTGTGTCGTAAAGGATATTTTCTTGTGGGAGCTGGCTGCAACTCAGGGTCCCTCTCGTCCTCTTCATCAGCTGACACCCTCTCTTCAGTTCATCTCGTCTGCTTCATCAGAAGACTCAACCTGCTCAGCCTCTGCATCTCCACTGTCCTCCACCTCTGACTCCATTTTAATGTCATCCTCTCTGTCCAGCTGTTCACCTCCGTCGTCTTGTTCCGGTTGTCTCTCAGCTGCTTGGGGCTGGAATTCCTCAGCACTAGCTCTCAGCTGACTCCTGACGCAGTCAAACGGCTCTCTTGGATGTGTGGTGATAAATCTCCAGTTGTTTTCATCATCTGAACTGCTCTCAGACTCTCCGTCTTTCTGCACTTCCTGACGTCGTCTTCTTTTGACTGTGTTGGACTTTGTCTTTGCCTTTCTTCTTTCAAACTTGTCTTCTTCCATGGGCAGGAAGTCAGAGGGCAATAACAAGTTCCTGTGAAGAACTCTAGTCTCTGGTCTCACAACATACACAGGACTATCTTTGTGCTTTCTCTCGATCACAATATGAACTTTTTCCTCCCAGTAAGATCTGAGTTTTCCTGGTCCTCCTCTGTCCCTGACGTTTCTCACCAGCACTCGACACCCTGGCTGAAGCTCAACTCCATGTGTTTTCTTGTCATACAACTTCTTTGCTCTACTTTGGTGACTCTGAGCGGTCTTTGATGCTATTCTGTATGCCTCTTGCATCCGACTTCTCCATTTGCTGCCATAGTCACTGTGAGATGCGCTCTGGTCCCTTGGAGTCAGACTGAACATGATGTCAACAGGTAGTCGGGGGTTTCTCCCATACAGAAGGTAGTATGGAGCGTATCCTGTCGCTTCACTGCGTGTACAGTTGTATGCGTGCACCACTTTGGCTAAGGAGCTCTTCCAATCTGCCTTCGCTTCGTCTGTCAGATTTCTTAGCATGGACAGCAGTGTTCTATTCAATCTCTCAGCCTGACCGTTTCCTGCTGCATGGTAAGGTGTTGTGTGGGAGCCTTGAATGCCACTGTATTCTTCGAGCTTAGAGAACAGCTTATTCTCAAACTCCCTACCTTGATCATGGTGCAGCTTCGAAGGAAAGCCAAACTTGAGTACAAAGTCTCCAAAGATCTTCTCAGCCACTGTCTTTGCTGACCTGTTGGTGCAAGCATACGCCTGGGCAAAGCGAGTGAAATGGTCTACTACCACCAAAATATACTCATACCCTCCCTTACAGCTCTCCAGATGCAGGTAGTCAATTGACACCATTTCAAATGGGTATGTGGTCACTATGCTAACCAGCGGTGCTCTGGTTGGCTTGTTTGGGCGTTTTCGTTTCAAGCAGCTACACACTTTGTTCACATAATGGTCCACGTCTCTCTGCATGTGAGGCCAGTAAAATCGATCACAGATCAGACTCAGTGTTCGCTCAACTCCGAGGTGTCCCATCTCCTAATGCAACTCTTTGTAAATCAGTGGATGGAATACTTTGGGCAACACTAGTTGATTTCTGGTCACCGATTTTCTGTACAGGATA
This sequence comes from Takifugu flavidus, assembly GCF_003711565.1. Taxonomy (NCBI): domain Eukaryota; kingdom Metazoa; phylum Chordata; class Actinopteri; order Tetraodontiformes; family Tetraodontidae; genus Takifugu; species Takifugu flavidus. The sequence continues at coordinate 27,913 of NW_026621966.1, read as the reverse complement.
CCATCTTTGTTAACATACAGTTTGGTCTTCTCTCTTATGAGAACGGAAATGCCGTCTCGCCTGTCTCTCAGATGTGGCCACTGTCCTTTGATGACGAACTCTCTCACCTTTCCAATGACAGGGTCCTCTTCTTGTGCTTTTTTTAGTGTCTCATGCTGATCTCTTTCACTGGTGATGCTACTCGTTCACATTCTACATCAGTACCTGCTGCAGCGATTGTGGCTGGACACATCCAGGGCTCACGCTCATAAAAATCTAGTTGGAGTGTCTGCGTGACTGTTGTGATTACCTCTGGCTCCATTTCCTGTGAGCAGGTTTCCATGTACTGCTCCATGTCCTGCGGCATACGTGATAAGCCATCAGCGTCTCCATTCGCTTTCCCCGGCCTGTACTTGATGGAAAAGTTAAAGTCTGCTAACTCAGCAATCCACCTGTGAGTTGTGGCGTTTAGCTTCGCTGTTGTGAGGACGGAGGTTAAAGGATTATTATCGGTGTAGACAGTGAATGAAGGCGCATAGTATAGATCAGGGGTCACCGACCTTTTTGAAACCAAGAGCTACGCCATGGGTACCGAGTCGTGTGATGGGCTACCGCTTGACACACTCCTCTAAAATAACAAATTGTGTGTGTGTGTGTGTGTGTATCAATAACTTAGAATGGGTAACAGAAAAGATCAATATTCAACACTTTATTATTATAATCTCAGCAATTGTTCAGCTGATCACTTCTACATTTGATCAGAAAAAAATGTCGAGTTTTCACCAGACCCTTTCAACCATAAGAAACTAAACCATTTTAACAATTCATAAACTATGTTGAACCATGTTTTAAAAAGTTATGCAACATTTAAAAAAAATAACTTTCATATTGAATAAATCTTAACTGAACAAATCTACTGCAATTCTGCTCAAAATCTGTTACATTTTATAAACACGCTTTTGAGCTCATGGGCCTTCTCTGACTGTAGAATGCTTCCCGGTGGGTAGTTAGCATTAGCATTGGAACTTTCATGACGCGTAGTGAAGCGTCGCTCCACATTGTGCTGCGTCGCCGTCATCACAGTCGCCCCACAAATGCAACATACACACCTTCCTCCCATTCACTTTGAAAATGATAAATTTACTGTCTTCTTTTTGCCATGTTTTTGGGGTAGAAAATTGTACTCCACTGCCCGCTAGTTTATTCTCCACAAGCGCAAAGGTTCTTTCATGCGCACAATACTGACCTTTGAACTAGGTCAGAGTTCACCTTCACTTTATTTATATTTTTATTTATTTTTAAGACATTGTCATTTTAAATGTCTATGTAAATGCGGGTGTGATTTTAAAAAAATAGCGGTAGAAAAAGTTTTCTTAGACACACCTCACTTGCGAGTTTTACTATTTTTAGAACAGGCTTGCGGGTGACTCATGTGGTCATTGCGGGCGACTTGGTGCCCACGGGCACTGTGTTGGTGACCCCTGGTATAGATACTCACGAAATCTTTCACAGATGGCCCACTTCATGGCCAAAACTCCAACTTTCCAGAGTGGAGATGGTAGTTCTTTTCTGGAGCTGTTAGTGTCCTTGAGCCATAACCGATAACAACCAACCTGCCTTGTTGTCTCTGGTACAGTACTGCACCGAGTCCCTCCTGTGAGGCATCACAGTGAAGCACAAAGGGTTCTTCAAAATCGGAGTAACCCAGGAGCGGTGGACTCAGCAGGTACTCCAAAAGCTGGCAAAGCACTTCTTGGTGTTTTTCTGTCCAGATGATTCGCTGGCTTGAGGGTGACTGATCTGACTTTTCTGCTTTCCCCTGCTCCCGTTTACTTTTGACTCTTTGACTTTACTACCTGGGGTCTTATCAGTGGACAGCAGGCTGTACAAAGGCTTTGCAATGCGTGAGAAGTTAGGAATGTATTGGCGGTAGTGGGACAGGAATCCCAACATTTTCCTCAGGTCTCCAACTGTCTCAGGTTTGCGACCTTTGAGTGCTTGCACAGGTGCTATCTCAGCTGGATCCATGCAGTAGCCGTCTCCTGACACAATCGTTCCAAGAAATTTCACCTAGTCTTTAAACACTTCACACTTCTTAGCTGTTAGCTTTACTCCATGTGCCTGATAATGACGTAGCACCTCCCTCATGTCATTTAGATGCTCCTGGAAGGTTTTACTGTGGACGAGGTTGTCATCTAAATAAGGCTGTGATGACACATCTCTCAGACCTGTGAGGCATTCCTCCATGCTGCGCTGGAACTCTGCTGGAGCTGAGGACAGGCCGAAGGGAATCCGGACCCACTCGTACAAACCCCATGGTGTTAGAAAAGCTGTGAGTGGTCTGCTACTTTCCTCCAGGAAACCCTGGTGGTATGCCTTGCCCTGGTCCAGCACTGAAAACCACACACTTCCGCTCAAGCTGTTTCAGCAGGTCTTGTACTCGAGGGATGGGGATGGAATGGATTTCTGGTTTAGCTCCCTGTAATCCACACATAAACGTAGACTTCCATCCTTCTTACGTACACAGACAATCGGTGAAGAGTATGGAGACCTGGATTTTCTAATCCATCCTCTATTAAGCAGGTCCTCCAGATATTCCTTCACCTCTTTGTGCAGCGGTTTTGGAACTGAGGTGTAGGTGTGTCGTAAAGGAGTCGTGTCACTCACTCAGTCTGATTTTCAGCTGCAGAGATGGAATGCATCCAACATCGTTCTCATCCTTTGAGAATGCATTACACTCTTCTCGTAGCATCTTTTTCACTTTCTGTTGTTGACCTGGTAACAGATGATCAATTGATACTGGAGGATCCCATGACTCGTGTTTCTGTGTGTCCTGCTGTCTTTGATCCTCTTCCTGACTCTCAACACGACGAGCTTTACTGTCTGTCTTTTCACCTGTACTCGCTGTGTCAGTGGTGTTCTCATTGGTGCAGGCTGGCCTTACATCAGCCTGGTAGATCGACTTGACTTGCTGGACATGACCCAGAATGGTGCGAGGTGTTAGAGTGATGTTATAGTTCCTATCATTAGTGACAGGGATTGCAACCTTGGACCAGTTTCCTTTAGACAGGCAGATAACAGTCTCTGGAACGGTCAGACCTTCAGGCCATTTTTGGATCTCGTCTGGCTCAAAAAAGACTTCCTGTTTTGTGGAAAGGGGACCAGTCCTTACATTACATTTGATCTCTCTTGTCTGCCCTGCTGGAATTACTGTCTTTTGTCCTCCCACTTTCACCACACCCTCCTTGTCATGCTTGCCGTGGCTCTGCACCAGCTGAATCAGCATGTTTGTCTTCTTACAGTCGATGGAGAAAGCATCACTCACAACAGCAGGTGTAACCTCTGGGTGCTGCTCCATCCCATTCTTCACGATGAGCTCAATGACATTATAGACAATAATTGGTGGCTCTGCTACCCCTGGCTCATTGGAGACTAGGACTGGCACATGTAGCTCTGGCTGTGGACCTCTGTTTGATCCTAACTCAAATGTCAGTTCAACCCAGCCTGCAAAAGGTATGGGTGTCTGGTTTGCAGCTCTACCAACAAGAGTCTCATTCTCTTCAAGAAGCTCATCCATGCTGCGAAGTGTGGTGTGTGAAAGGCAGGATCTCCTCCAACTCTCATTGATGATGGTTACTTGTGAACCCGTGTCCCACAGGGCGGTTGTTGCTACTCCATCAAAGAAACAATTCACGATGCATTTTTTTCCAATGAGAGCCTTAAGCTTAGCTTGACGATGTAGGGAGAGATGGCTGGCATAAGTGGCACTCACAGCCTGTCGGTCCTCCCGACCCCTCTCAAGCTCCGCCTCCAGCTGCCTGATGCGGTCACATAGAAGTCCGTGCACCCGGTCATCTGTTCCTGGTTGGCTCGATGTTGATGGTGTCTGGGGCCCGGCAGTCTGTGTTGTCACCCTCATGCTGTCAGATCTCTCTACCAATCTTTGTCCTCTGCAGCCTCTAGAAAAATGCCCTGACTGTCCACACTTGACACAGTGTCCACACTGGTCACCTAATCCTTGCTCTTTACACACTCCACATCCTCTCTTAGCACTTGTTTTAGTTTGGTGGGCAGGTCCCTGTCAATGAGTACCTCATCCGTCACTGTCAGGTCATCAAGAAAGGGTTTAAGCTGGAACTTAATCATCACTTACCGGTAATAGTCCAGTACTAAATGACCTTAAGAATTTCTTCTGAGTAAGCTCAGGACTATACTGTTCATCTGACCCGACCTCTCTTGAAGCAAGCAAAAGTCTCTCTTTTAACTCAATGGCTCTAAACAGGAAGTTTTGGGGTGACTCACGACTGTCCTGTGTCATGTTGACTAGTCTGTGATACAAGTCTATTGAACTGTCCTCTTTGAAGTGTCCGTTTAGTATGGTCTTTAACTGGGTAAGGGTGAGGTCGCTTTTTATTTCAAGCATATCTCAAATAGTCAAACCTGGGCTGACTGACTTGACCACAGCTTCCACAACTTCATCCTCGCTGTGTCCCCTACTAAGGCCTCTGTCAATCTGATGCATAAGGTTTGTGTACGAGAGCCGGTCTTTCTGCCCCCTTTCCCCTATCTGACCACAAATCTTGAAATCTTTCCTTATTGTCACTTCTGGGAGTCTGTTCACAGCTGCAGGTGGCACAACTTGTGGAGCTGATGGTAGGTTCAGTGATGCACTGTTCACTCTCTCACTCACTCTCTCACTCAACCTCCTCACTCATCCTGCAGAGCTTGACTGTTCTTCTGTAGCTGTGAATACTTCTCTGCTAGGCTCATTTCTGTTGCCGTTTGCTGGATATCTTGTTCTGTGTTCTCTGCATTTTCATCTGTCTCTGTGTCTTCATCAGTTTCTTTAATTTGTTCCACTGATTTTAAAATGTTCTTGAGAAAATACAAAGCAACATCCTCCTCTTCTGTACTAATAGTACTGTCCAAAGACTCTGTGATCCGACTGATTAACGCCCGTCTTGTTGTGGCATTTCCGCATGAGATCTTGGCCAAGACACACACCTCTTTCAGCTGATCCAGTTGCAGCAGCCATAGTCTCCGTGACACTGTGTCTGCCAGCTCCTCAAGATCCTGCATGTCCGAGGCGGCCGCGCCACCGAACCTGCGCGCTCCCGTCGTCATCACTCCGAGCTCTCTGTGCGCGTTCTCGTCACACGTAACTCAACGTTAATTAATCCCAGCAGTGCCTCCAATATTTGTTGCACACTTGGATACAATAACTGACTGTCCAGGCGTGCATGGGTGGGTTCTTTTTATAACTTTAATCCAGCGGTCAACACAGGAACAGAACGTGGAGCCCACCGTCCTGTCTCATGCTTCACCCCGGTCTCTTTTACAATCTGCGCGCTCTCTTTTTCCTCTGAAGCACCTAAGCTGCCCCAAAAATGCCTGCGTGAGCCTCACTCATTTTAACCACCAGCAACACACTAAACATTACATATGCTCTCGTACATGAATGTTTCTTTTTAACTACTGAACAGGATTACATGCAAAATAACAAAAATTAAATAAATTAAATATGAGAATGGTCCATGTCCCTATACATGCCAGGCATTCTGGGTCCCACATCATCCTCTTCATCATCATCGTCATCATTAACATCATTATCATCATCGGCACCACCACCATCATCACAATTCATTATCATCATCGTCATCATTAACATCATCATCATCCTGATCGGCACCACCATCATCTTCATCATCATAGTCACAATCATCATTGTTATCATCCTCATCACCATCATCATCTTTAGCGTCATCATAACAATCATTACCATCATCATCACCATCATTACCATCATCTTCATCACCACATATTCTCTGTTAGAACTTTAATCAACAAACTCTTCATCATATTCCCCATAAAGTCGTTTTGATGACTTAAAGGTGTATTTTAATGATGATGATGGAGGATGAAGGATGAGTGAGGGAGTTGGTTTTGGTTCTTGTTATTTTCAGTGATGAAACAGCAGAAAGTTTCCAACAATCTGAATTTTTCTCTGAGAAACTGAGTGTGAACATGAGTTGATTTGTAATTTAGTGAGACTGAACATGAGCTGATGTATCAGACACTAAAAAGCAGAAGTGTTGAGTGAGGAGGTTTTTGTCACAGTCTGAATCACTGTGATACGTACTCTTTAGCAGAGCTGTCCCATGTTTGACAGTAATAGACTGCTGAGTCTCCCTCCTCCAGATTATTGATCATCAAACGATAATCTGATGTTGACTGATGAGTAGAAGTGAATCTTGGAGATGAGAAACCAGAACCATATGTGACAGAACTCCAGCTGCTATGCCAGCTCAGTACGAACTGAGGAACTCCTCCTGGAACCTGTTTATACCAGCGAGCAGCACTGTTAGTAACAGTTCCCAGGTTACAGTCCATGGTGACTGACTCTCCTCTGCTCAGAGACACAACAGTGGGCTTCTGTGTCAGCACCGTCACAGCACTCACACCTGGAAACAACAAGAGGACATGAAGTCAAGAGAAAGACACAGACTGATGAATCCAGCATGAGCTCAGAGCTGCAGTAAGTCAGCCTCCTCACATGTTAGAGCAGTGATGAGAGTGCAGAGGCTCTCCAGCATGTTGCCACTGTGTGCTGACTATCAACCTGGAAAGTGACTTTACTGCTGACAGATTCAGGCTTTGGAGGATGAGGAGAGGAGGTGCTGGAGGAGCAATTTAATAGCCCACTGGAGCTGAGAGGGACTGACAGGAGGAGGAGCCTCTCTTCATCTGCAGCTTTTCTCCTGTGTGTGATGTGGAAAAGAGCAGATTGGAGCTCCAGCGTTTCATTTACATGAAGTTAAATAAAGACCATCAGAGCTGCAGGTGCTTCCTGCTGATGGAGGAGCTGAGTCAGGTCACAGCTGAAGGAGCTGCTTTCTCTGTTTCTATGGTGATGCAGTGCTCCTCTCTGGTGGACTTGAACAGAACAACATCCTTCATGGACAAAATGTCTGGTGTTTCACATGTTTACACATGTAATCATTTGATCATAAAAATGTAAGAGGATAAAACCCAATTGATGTCCAAATGTTTTTCTTCTCTTCTTTCTACCTTGCTTTTTGTCCTCTACTCTTTCCTTCTTTACCCTTTTCTCATCAAATGGAGCCCATCCCCACCATATCATCTTGGTCCTGCTCAAGATTTCTTCCATTTTAAAGAACCTTTTGACCTGCCACTGTTGACTCAGTGATCAGCCTCTGGGATCCCGTGAAGCTACTTGACTGAAACTTTTGTTTAAGAAATAAATGTTGATCTGAATCAGTTTCTTCCAGATTACACTGGGACAGAACTGGTTTAATCTGGATATTGTTGAGAGTCCAATCAGAGGTTCTGATCTTTGATCTGTCAATCATTGAAGGACAGGTTTTGATTGACATCTGTCACTTTAAGAACCATTGTGAATAAGTTAAAATCACTGAAGCTGAATCTTTAGAAATATTTATATTTAAGTCGAAATATTTCAGCTAAATCAAACGTGAAGCGAGCAGAAACCCGCCATCTTGTGGTGCTCTCATATTCCAGAACTACAACGTACCTGAAGTGTCCAGTACAGTACAAAGTGCTCAGAGACATGATGGACGGGCCTGTAACTGGATCAGTACTGGTGTTGGCTGGAGCCAGTAAAGTTCAGTCAGACACCGACTGACATGGAGCAGCACAGCAGTTACAGATTAGCAGGTAAACAGGGAATTGAAATAACCCGTTTTATCACATTTTTGTCCCACTGAGCACCACTGACTCAAACTATCACACCGTTACCTAATGGGCTGTTTGTTTATACTTTGTGAAACTTTGAGCTGTTGGGATGAACAAATCTGATATTCTGCAGTAATTTAAGACAGACACATTATTTGCCAACAGAATGGAGTTCAAAAAAGTCTTTAGAGAAATTCTCCAGGAATGACTCCGTCCCTTTGTAGCCGAGTCACTGAACTATAAATTTGGGAAAATAGTCCTCGGTCCTGTGTTACAATCTTTCCAGATTAGCCCTAAAATTAAATGTGTCTTTGCTAAATTAGTGCTTGGATATGGTTCAATGTCATCTGTGCTGAGCTAGTAAATTTTGGAGCCACACTGACCATCAACTCACTGATGTCGTCCATGCTGTCCATTGTTTACCTCACAATGATCAGGCGCACAAAAAGGTGTAATAATAACATCGATGTAATGACAACATTGATGTAATGACTCATGAGATGAGAGGAAACCAGCAGCCACGCCCCTCCAGCAGCAGGAGGTCACATCCGCTACTGCTGCCAATGTGACAATGCTCAAATGCTGAGCAAAGGCGGGTCCACCTGCTCTACACACGATCCACATTCACACCAGTCCTGTCCCAGTCTGATCTGGAGGGACTGATCCAGGTCAAACCAAGGCAGCTCGGCTCAATTCAACTTTATCAACGAAGCATTAATTACAATCAAGAAGCTTCAGAGGAATTCAGAGGCTGATCATTGAGACAGCAACAGCTGCAGGGCTAAAGTCCAGTTTAACAGGAAGAAACCCTGAGCAGGACCAGGCCCATATGAGGGGACCCTCTTGCTGATGACAAAGAAGGTAAGAAGTGGGAGAAGAGCAGGAAAAAGAAAAAAGAACAGATCCATACATCCCTCATGCAAATACATGTGGAACTAAAATAAAGATTTTTTGTATGTCATAATCAATACATATCAATACCTACACACATACATGTGATCAGAAGAGCCTGTAAGTATTCTTGACATCACTGTACATCTGACCAGTAGCTCAGTTATTGATACTATACAACATTAAAATAAAAGCAAGAAACACTGAAACAAGTAAAAGTGAAGTTAATACAACCAGACTGAATTAAAGAGGTGTCTAATGAGTCTAGATTTGAAGATGAGGAGTGATTCATTGTTACGGAAGATTGACAGACGTGAACTGAGCCCCCAAATGCAGACACAGACGACAAGATCAGTTTCAGCTCTGACTGAAAATGAACAGCGTGTGTGCCAGCAATTCTCAGCAGAGATGAGACCACAGCGAGGCAGGAAGCAGGCTGGGCGAAACAGGCAGGAACAGGTCGCAGTGTTGGAGCACTGCAGGCAAAAGACCGGCAAAATGAGCAGAAAGCAAGTTAGAAAGTTAGAAAGAGAGACACAGGAGGGTGGTGAGAGGGAAACACTCGGGTATGGAGGAGGTGGATGGACATTAATGTAGGGGGAGGGGGGGGGCAGTAGAGCTGCTGAAGGGTGGAGGTGATGTGGTGGAGGAGGAGGGTTGGTTATGATGCCAGCAGCAGAGTTCTGGACCTGGAGGAGTTTATTGAGGTGACTTAAGAGGAGAAAGCTGCAATCATCTAAACAGGTGACAAAGATGAGGAAAAGAAAGAAAGCAGCAGGAGAGATGGGAGGGACGGAGATGGTTGAGGTTACACAGGTGAATGTCATGATCCTGTTCATGTCTGTTTTGTAATTGCTGTTTGATTCCACCAGGGGGCGGGGTTGACCTGTTTCCCGGCTCGTGCTGCCTGCTTCCTCACCTGCAGCTGATCAGCTTGATTGGAAGTCTTTTTAAGCAGCTGGCACGAGCCGATCAGAGTCTGATAGTTTCTTCTGTCCTGTTGTCCTCTATTGAGGAGGATGGGCTGTGAGATGGTGTCAAAGGTCCCACTCAGATGAAGAAGGACAAGGAGGGAGAGGAATCTGGAGCCAGCTGCACAGAGGAGATGCTTGGATATTTTAAATAGGGCGATCTCAGTGCTGTGATGTTGAGGGAGACCAGACTGGAAACATTAATGGGTGTGTAGTTGGGAGACAAATGAATTTTCAAGAATGTTGTAAATTTATGCTAAATTAGAAATGGGGCATAGATGACTGTAATTATTGAGTCTTTAGGGTGGTAAATCCAGACTTTTATTTCTCTACATGAGGATAATCAAACCCTTAAAGATAAAATACATGTATAAACCTGTGACACAGGTTTTGATTGAGAGGCAAATCAGAGGTCATGATCTTATATCTGTCAATCATTGCAGTTCAGGGTTTTCAAATCAAACTTGAACCTAGCAGAAACAAAAACATCCCAGAACCGTGATGTCCCTGAAGTTTCTAGAAGCACAAGGTGCTCAGAGACATGTCCAAGGTAGGAAAGGCTGAAACCCAACCACCACTGGACAAGACACAGCAGTTGAAACATCACGACTGGACCAAGAAATCTCTGAAGACAGAATTGTCAAAGGTTTTGTGGACTGATGAGATGAGAGGGACCCTTGATGGACCAGAAGGACGGGCCTGTGACTGGATCAGTACTGGTGTTGGCTAGACCGAGTCAGACAAATCTGGCTTAAATCAAGAACTGCACCTAATGGGCGGAGCAAAGGTGAGGAATGCCCAACAATCCCGGAAGACCTGGGACTGTCTGCGATGCAGTCTCATTTGCTATTAGTCTATGCAGTGAAATAGGTGGGGGGGGGGGGGGGCTTTTGATCGGGAGGCAGTAATACAAGAAGGTGTAGCTGGAAAGACTCCAACAGGAAAGGAAAGCTGGAGTCAGAGTGACGGGAATTGTGTTTTAGTGGGAGTACACACATTAAGATAATCGGGTGCTAAATTTTCCCCTTCCCTACCAGGTCATCCGGTTATCTTATAAGTTTTATATTATCTTATATGTCTTATAACATTAACCGTAAAATTATCCAGGGATCTGAGATGTCCTAGGAGTAATTTTGTCCTGATAATCGGCTCATAAAACATTCAAGGCCCAAGGCCACCATTGTTCCCTCATCTTCGATGTCCTCTTCCATGTTGCCTCTTAATCTCCTAATGACATATGTGTGTACCCTGCATAAGTCAAGGTGCTTGTGTTTCTGTGCTCCACCCCCTCCCCTTGTGTTGTCCCTCCCCCTGGCAGAGACACAGCCTGGTCACCTGACTCGGATCTATACAATGAGGCACAAGTGGATTTCATTCCCTTATCAGCTTCTAAATCCAGCTGTTGACACCACTGCTGGGCCAGTCTGTAAGCAGCCTGTACGGGGTGACCAGTGGCTCTTTCAAGTGATTTGCATTGCAGCTCTGAGGTCCAACTCTGAAGTAAACCTCAGCAGTTTTACCTGAGGAGTCAAAAGAAACTTAGAGGATCAAATTAGAAAGCAGAGGATGATGTAACATTTTTGCTCCATTCAGAGATTTTTACTGACATCACTTCCTCTCTAGTTCAACCCTCATTTTGTGTTTGATTCAAATTTATAAATTCTGTGTTGCAAGTGAAAAATGACTGTTTAATTAGGACTCATCATAAAACATTAATATTACAGACAATACAGATCATTTTCAGGATATTTGGCTTTTGAGTAATTTTGACAATGTAAAAAGTTGACACTGCAATATTATATCATGAAAGTAGGGCATTGAAGTAGAAGCATGCATTGATGATTTCCTCATCCCAAATATTTTATTGAGGGAAAAAAAAAAAGCCACGAGCATTGGTGGGTGTAGCACCACAAAGAATGTCAATGTCTCGATAACGTCATGTACGCTTGAGCATCAATTACAGCTTGACAAAGACCTCTAGGGCTCAGGTCAACATTTTGTTTGCTGACGCATGGACTCCCACTCTTGAGGGGCGGCCTCCAAGTCATGAAGGTTCTGGGAGACAGAGTTAGGAGCCTCTGCATGGTGACTCAGCTGATCCCTGAGGTCTTTGAGATTCAGCTCCCTTGGTGTTCCCACCGATTATTGGAGTTAATCAGGTAGTACCATCTTGTCAATGTAGCAGTCATAAAGTGTAGAGCAGCTCTGTAGTGACGAGACCCTCCTGCCCACGCTACACCACCACCACCAAAGACTCGTCTGCTTACAACAGTGGCTAATGGGCCGCGCTCTGCAACATCGCTCTTCTTGAAGTATCCAACATCTTTGGCGCATCATTTGTTTTCACAATGAAGTGATCCTCACTGTCGAATAGGCTCATCCTGAACATTCATAAAAATGCCGAATAACCCAAACGTTATGTGAGTTGTGTTTGATTTTTGTGACTATTTTGTATGGTAAATTCATGGTTTTATCTATTTACTTGAGGAAAGTCAATTCCATTAAAGTAATTAAACCACTGAACCCATGAAACATTAAACTAAACTAAAAGGCGTAGATGTGTAAACATGTGACACATCCAGAAAAATTTGTCCATGAAGGATGTTGTTCTGTTCAAGTCCACCAGAGAGGAGCACTGCATCACCATAGAAACAGAGAAAGCAGCTCCTTCAGATGTGACCTGACTCAGCTCCTCCATCAGCAGGAAGCACCTGCAGCTCTGATGGTCTTTATTTAACTTCATGTAAATGAAACATCGGAGCTCCAATCTGCTCTTTTCCACATCACACACAGGAGAAAAGCTGCAGATTGAAGAGAAGCTCCTCCTCCTGTCAGTCCCTCTCAGCTCCAGTGGGCTATTAAATTGCTCCTCCAGCACCTCCTCTCCTCATCCTCCAAAGCCTGAATCTGTCAGCAGTAAAGTCACTTTCCAGGTTGATAGTCAGCACACAGTGGCAACATGCTGGAGAGCCTCTGCACTCTCATCACTGCTCTAACATGTGAGGAGGCTGACTTACTGCAGCTCTGAGCTCATGCTGGATTCATCAGTCTGTGTCTTTCTCTTGACTTCATGTCCTCTTGTTGTTTCCAGGTGTGAGTGCTGTGACGGTGCTGACACAGAAGCCCACTGTTGTGTCTCTGAGCAGAGGAGAGTCAGTCACCATGGACTGTAACCTGGGAACTGTTACTGATGACAGTGCTCGCTGGTATAAACAGGTTCCAGGAGGAGTTCCTCAGTATGTGCTGAGCTGGCGTAGCAGCTGGAGTTCTGTCACATATGGTTCTGGTTTCTCATCTCCAAGATTCACTTCTACTCATCAGTCAACAACAGATTATCGTTTGATGATCAATAATCTGGAGGAGGGAGACTCAGCAGTCTATTACTGTGAAACATGGGACGACTCTGCTAAAGAGAGGTATCACAGTGATTCAGACTGTGACAAAAACCTCCTCACTCAATACTTCTGCTTTTTAGTGTCTGATACATCAGCTCATGTTCAGTCTCACTAAATTACAAATCAACTCATGTTCACACTCAGTTTCTCAGAGAAACTTTCAGATTGTTGGAAACTTTCTGCTGTTTCATCACTGAAAATAACAAGAACCAAAAGCAACTCCCTCACTCATCCTTCATCCTCCATCATCACCATTAAAATACACCTTTAAGTCATCAAAACGACTTTATGGGGAATATGATGAAGAGTTTGTTGATTAAAGTTCTAACAGAGAATCTGTTGTGATGATAATAATGATGATGATGATGATAATGATGGTAATGATGGTGATGATGATGGTAATGATGATGATGATTATGATGGTGTTGATGATGGTGGTGATGATGGGTGATAATAAGAAGATGTGATGATGATGATGATGTGATGATGATGTTGTTAAGAATGATGATTGTAATGGTGGTGATAGTGGTGATGATGATGATGATGGTGATTGATGATGAAGAAGATGAAGAGGATGATGATGATGATGGTGATGATGATGATGATGATGATTATGATGATAACAATGATGATGATGGTGATGGTGATGATGGTGATGGTGATGACGGTGATGATGTGTGATGATGGTGATGATAATGATGATGGTGATGATGATGGTGATGATGATGACATGATGATAACAATGATGATGATGATGATGGTGATGATGATAACAATAATGATGATAATGATGATAACAATAATGATTGTGGTGATGATGATGGTATGATGGTGATGATGATGATAATGATGATGATGACAATAATGATTATTGTGGTGATGATCATGGTGATGATGATGATGACAATGATGATGATGGTGATGATGATGTTGATGATGATGGTGATGATTATGACAATGACGATGATGATGAAGAAGATGATGGTAATGATGGTGATGATGATGATGGTGATGATGGTGATGATGATGATGGTGACGATGATGATGATAATGATGATGGTAATGATGATGATGATGGTGTCACCAGTGAAGGCTGTCCTCATGTCTCAGTGTCTCCACTCATCAGTGACTCTCAGCAGGTTTTTGTACAGCTGTGTGTACAAACTGAATCACTGTGGTATTCGGACCAGGAACCAAGCTGATTGTCACCAGTAAGTACTTTTACACTCAGCAGAAACAACAAAGATTTGATGCTTTTGATACAAACTAGAAGCTTTTTCATAGAAATGTGGAGTGTGGAAATGATTTGAAATATTCTTCTGTTAGTCTTTGACCTGCTTTGATACTTTATCTGTCAGCTAAAGGAAACATCTCCAAAGATTACATCATTTCAATCAGTTTCTCACCAAATATTGTTGAGTTTTCTTCATTTTCACCTCTTTTTATTAAGTGCAGACAGATTTTCTACCTAAACGTATTTTAAATTGACTTTGGTTTCTTGGCTCATGTTTGATGGAAGTGAGTGAAAAAGGTTTTGTAAAATTCATCCAACTTCATTCAGCATAAATTTTAATTATGTAACTTTATATTTTTGTATCATTTGCTGGTTATAATTTTACTTTGGTCAAATATTGAATTGATGCTGTTTATGTTCAAAATGACTCTGAAATGGTGTAAAATATCTGGTTTAGTGAGATTTTCCTCATATTGTTGCTGAAGATTGAAGGTTTTATTTGCTCAGTGTGTTTGTGATGTTTTCAACCAAACTCCTAAATTCATTAGTTCCTGTTGAACTTTGTGTGAGTGTGTGAATTTCTTCTTCATGTATTTTCAGGCTCCAGCCTCCCTCCTCCTGTCCTGACAGTCTTCCCTCCGTCCAGAGCTGAGCTCCAGTCCAACAAAGCCACTCTGGTCTGTCTGTCCAGACTCTCTGCACCTTTAGCAGAGGTGAGCTGGTTGCTTGGTGACACTTCAGTGAGCAGCGGGATCTCCACCAGCACTCCTGTCCAACAAGCAGACCAGACTTTCCAAATCAGCAGCCATCTGTCCATCCTGACGTCAGACTGGGATGCGCAGAAGGTTTACACCTGTAAAGTGTCTGTGGGCTCCCAGACTGCAGAGAAAAGCCTCAAGAAGTCCGAGTGTGAAGAATAGTGGAGGAGCAGCAGCACCATTTCACATCTGCTTCTTTAGTCTTTGTGCTGCATCAGCAGCTTCACATGTCAGAGGAGACCAGTCTGCATGCTTGGAATCAATGTTGTCACGCTGAGCTGCTGCTCTTGGAGCAGCTTTGCAGCTGCTCTGTTTTTACAATCTTTCAATAAAAACTCATCAAGTTGAAGAAAAAGAACTCTTTCTGTTTATTTGGACTCTTCCAAATGTTGTTTTCAACAATAATCAATAAAAGTTCAGTGATTTTAGTGTCTTGTCTCAGGACAACAGAAAAATCAGATCTATAATAAAGTGAAACTGAGTTTTCATGCTTCATCTGTGAAGCGTGGCCTCTGGACGCCTCAGTACTTTCCCAGGATGCACCTGCAGGCCTCCTCACTCATTTATAGCTGCATCTACATGGAGCTCAAATGTCAGATGTGTAAAAACAGAGGGAACGGTCTCATTAAATTAACTGAACTTTAAGCTGTTTCAATGAAAAAATGCTTTTCCGCTATTTCAGTCTTGCAGAATGTGGAACTAAGAAAATGCTGCATCTGGATCTTAATGCCAGACCAACACCCTCACTGGTTCCTGCAGCCTCTCATCAGTCATACTGAGTCTGTGTTTGAGCCTCCACAGATGGATCTGACCTGGGTTTGTGTCACATGGTGGCTGCTGCAGGTCATTTATCAGCCCATGTTGTCTCACTTCAGACACAAACAGCTGCCCAATCTTTCAGCAACAGTTCCAAGTTCCTGGCTGACCTCCTGGACATTGTCCACGTTGTTCTTTCCAAAAGTGCTTCAGCCCACCTCTGTGGAGGCTTCAAACCCTCAGCACCTTCCCTTCTCAGGAGTCAACAATCTCCAACAAACTTCTGATTTCGGGATCCTCTGGAATCTTTGCAGTCCATCTTGTGTGTCTGCAGATGTTTCATGTGAGTGATTTTAATGTTTTTGTGTGTCTGACCCCCACGTGACCCTGCTCAGGAATAAAGTGGGAGATGATGTTGGATGAATTTGGAATGAAGTGTTGAGTTGTGCTTTTAATGTCCTCTTGGGAAATCTCTCTATTGAAAAAGAGTTGTTTGATTTAAATGGAACAAAATAAATAGTTGTGATAAAGCCCCACCACCACCTAAGCTGACAGGTCAGGAGAGGAAGGCAACAACAGCCAAAGTGGTCAGAACATCTCAGTCTTGATTGTTCCGTAGGGGAACTGTGATCTAAACATGGTTGATTACACCAACAAAATCTTGAGTCTTCGGTGTTTCGGCCACCTCTGAGACACTAAAGCAGGACCCCACTCACACCTACAAAAAGAAGATAATTTCATGACTTCAACGATGGGAGAAATGTGGTTGTTCTATGATGTCACCTGACTGTTCACCTGCATGGCAGCTTCAGATGCAGTGAGGAGGCGCCCGGTCCAGGACAACACACTGACAGAACACATTTGCTCTCTGCTCAGCCTCTCTTACCACCACCTACTTCCAATTCAGAGAAAGCTTCCACAGACAGAAACATGGCTGCACCGTGGGCTCACTGGTGTCTCCTGTTGTGGAACAAACATCTGTATGGAAGATGTGGAAACCAAGACACTGACCTCTTTCTCTGGAACGACTCAGCCACTGGTTATAGATTGAAGGGTTTTAAAATTCAACCCTCAAGATAAAAAAGAGTTAAGGCTCTGTGTGTGAATTAACAATGTTTTAGCTTTGACTCCTCATATATTCACCCAAAATAGTCAACATTAATAATCACAGATAGGATCCATGTAGGCCTGCACTGGTGTATTGTCCCTTAGTTTAGACACTGAATGTTCTCCTTATTCAGTCATCATCTGACAGCTCATGCTGAGTTTTGAACGACACTTGTGCATTTTGCACAGACTCCAAAACTCCTTTTTGATCTTCAATAAATACTGGGCGACCTTTTGAAAAGAACAATCTTCTGGTACTCTGTGTCCTGTTTTTGGACAAAGCATGCAGACAGGTGCCTCTGAGTGGAACGGCCTTTCCTCCTCCTCCTCTTCCTCCCCGACATTGAGGCTCCGAAGAGGAGGCTGGAAAATTCCTCGTGAGGATGTCAGGGACCATGTTTTGTCCTCCCTGGAGTGTGTAGGACACATTGCAGCTGACAGAAGCCTCAAAGTGGTGATGGGTTTGAAGCTCAACAGTAAGGTGTGATGTAAGGGTGAGGGAGTGAGTCTCTGGGTGGAGTTCCCACCATTTACACCTCCATGTGCTGTGTTGTGTTTGTAGCACTCTAGTTCTGTTGTCAATATTCTACCATTTGTTTCCAATCCTTGAACCAAACCTGGACAAACGTCCATAATTCCAGTTCCGTATTCAGAGAGGTGCCTGCAGCAGCTGAGAGAGAACAACACAAGCATGGATTCATTCATCTTCATGCTCGCTGAGAACTTCCTGCTAGAGCTTCAACATCAGACTCAACAGGGTCTCCTTCTACACAAGGGTGACGTGTCTGAGCTCTAACTACACTGGTTACATCACTCAAGCACATTATCGTCATGACAACGCTCCGTTTAGGCATCAGCAGCCATCTATACATTTATGCACTGTTGCTCAGTGTAACTGCAGAGAATAAAATCAATCCAACCCAGATTGTTGATCGCTGGATCGATGTGTGTTGATCGTATCATCATCGTGGATCACATCATGAATTATCTGGAACATCGAGTCTTTCACCCTTGATGATCCTGTTGTGACATTATTAAAACACAAAATATCCTCCACATATTAAACAATAAAATAATTCTTTAATTCTTTAACTAATTTTTTAATGATAAAACAGTTCCCTCTGTTTTTACACAGCTGACATTTGAGCTCCATTCAGATGCAGCTATAAATGAGTGAGGAGGCCTGCAGGTGCATCCTGGGAAAGTACTGAGGCGTCCAGAGGCCACGCTTCACAGATGAAGCGTGAAAACTCAGTTTCACTTTATTATAGATCTGATTTTTTTGTTGTCCTGAGACAAGACACTAAAATCACTGAACTTTTATTGATTATTGTTGAAAACAACATTTGGAAGAGTCCAAATAAACAGAAAGAGTTCTTTTTCTTCAACTTGATGAGTTTTTATTGAAAGATTGTAAAAACAGAGCAGCTGCAAAGCTGCTCCAAGAGCAGCAGCTCAGCGTGACAACATTGATTCCAAGCATGCAGACTGGTCTCCTCTGACATGTGAAGCTGCTGATGCAGCACAAAGACTAAAGAAGCAGATGTGAAATGGTGCTGCTGCTCCTCCACTATTCTTCACACTCGGACTTCTTGAGGCTTTTCTCTGCAGTCTGGGAGCCCACAGACACTTTACAGGTGTAAACCTTCTGCGCGTCCCAGTCTGACGTCAGGATGGACAGATGGCTGCTGATTTGGAAAGTCTGGTCTGCTTGTTGGACAGGAGTGCTGGTGGAGATCCCGCTGCTCACTGAAGTGTCACCAAGCAACCAGCTCACCTCTGCAAAAGGTGCAGAGAGTCTGGACAGACAGACCAGAGTGGCTTTGTTGGACTGGAGCTCAGCTCTGGACGGAGGGAAGACTGTCAGGACAGGAGGAGGGAGGCTGGAGCCTGAAAATACATGAAGAAGAAATTCACACACTCACACAAAGTTCAACAGGAACTAATGAATTTAGGAGTTTGGTTGAAAACATCACAAACACACTGAGCAAATAAAACCTTCAATCTTCAGCAACAATATGAGGAAAATCTCACTAAAGCAGATATTTTACACCATTTCAGAGTCATTTTGAACATAAACAGCATCAATTAAATATTTGACCAAAGTAAAATTATAACCAGCAAATGATACAAAAATATAAAGTTATAATTAAAATGAGAATTTCAGCAACTGAATTAATTTGGGTGAATTTTACAAAACCTTTTTCACTCACTTCCATCAAACATGAGCCAAGAAACCAAAGTCAATTTAAAATACGTTAGGTAGAAAATCTCTTTTGCAGTTATTAAAAACAGGTGAAAATGAAGAAAACTCAACAATATTTGGTGAGAAACTGATTGAAATGATGTAATCTTTGGAGATGTTTCCTTTAGCTGACAGATAAAGTATCAAAGCAGGTCAAAGACTAACAGAAGAATATTTCAAATCATTTCCACACTCCACATTTCTATGAAAAAGCTTCTAGTTTGTATCAAAAGCATCAAATCTTTGTTGTTTCTGCTGAGTGTAAAAGTACTTACTGGTGACAATCAGCTTGGTTCCTGGTCCGAATACCACAGTGATTCAGTTTGTACACACAGCTGTACAAAAACCTGCTGAGAGTCACTGATGAGTGGAGACACTGAGACAAGAGAACAGCCTTCACTGGTGACATCATCATCACCATCACCATCACCATCATCATCACCATCACCATCATCATCATCATCACCATCATCATTGTTATCATCATCATCACCATCATCATCATCACCATCATCATCAATATTATCAACACCATCATCATCATCATCATCATCATCATCATCATCATCACAACAGACTCTCTGTTAGAACTTTAATCAACAAACTCTTCATCATATTCCCCATAAAGTCGTTTTGATGACTTAAAGGTGTATTTTATTGGTGATGATGGAGGATGAAGGATGAGTGAGGGAGTTGGTTTTGGTTCTTGTTATTTTCAGTGATGAAACAGCAGAAAGTTTCCAACATTCTGAAAGTTTCTCTGAGAAACTGAGTGTGAACATGAGTTGATTTGTAATTTAGTGAGACTCAACATGAGCTGATGTATCAGACACTAAAAAGCAGAAGTATTGAGTGAGGAGGTTTTTGTCACAGTCTGAATCACTGTGATACGCCCTCGCTAGCAGAGCTGTCCCATGTTCCACAGTAATAAACTGCTGAGTCTCCCTCCTCCAGATTATTGATCATCAAACGATAATCTGATGTTGACTGATGAGTAGAAGTGAATCTTGGAGATGAGAAACCAGAACCATATGTGACAGAACTCCAGCTGCTACGCCAGCTCAGTACAAACTGAGGAACTCCTCCTGGAACCTGTTTATACCAGCTAGCAGCATAGTTGTTAACAGTTCCCAGGTTACAGTCCATGGTGACTGACTCTCCTCTGCTCAGAGACACAACAGTGGGCTTCTGTGTCAGCACCGTCACAGCACTCACACCTGGAAACAACAAGAAGACATGAAGTCAAGAGAAAGACACAGACTGATGAATCCAGCATGAGCTCAGAGCTGCAGTAAGTCAGCCTCCTCACATGTTAGAGCAGTGATGAGAGTGCAGAGGCTCTCCAGCATGTTGCCACTGTGTGCTGACTATCAACCTGGAAAGTGACTTTACTGCTGACAGATTCAGGCTTTGGAGGATGAGGAGAGGAGGTGCTGGAGGAGCAATTTAATAGCCCACTGGAGCTGAGAGGGACTGACAGGAGGAGGAGCTTCTCTTCAATCTGCTGCTTCACCATCAGTGTTTCCTGCCACTGTGTCTTTTTCTCTCCCTTATTTGCATTTTGAATTTTTCGACTGCCACACAGAGTTTCTGTTCTTCTCTAAAGAAAGCTCAGCTTTAATATCCTTCCTTTACATGCTTTGTTACAGCCCAACAATGGGTCAAGTCCCCACTATGACATCTAAATGTATTTTTACCACATAGATTTGTGCATTTATTGATTTTTCATTCACCATGACTTCAGTTCTCTCCTGGCTGGACCTCAATGATGAACTATAGCAAATATACAGTAGTTTGAATAAAGATCAGATCCTTCACAACAAGCAGACTAAATAACATTGACTTCATCGAAAATTAAATAGTCACTGAGTTGAGACTGATGTGTTTTTAGCTCCAAACATTTAAAGAGCAGCTTTAATATTTTTTCCTGATGTTGGTGAATGTCTCAGGGCAGGAACGTTCAAACTCTTCCACAAAGGCTTGTGTGGCTGCAGGTTTGTGTTGTAACATCAACAGCAGAGCAGCCTTGACTCATTTAATCACCTGATCTGAGTCTTCAGACAGCTGATTGGTCAAACGGTGTCTTGATTGGTTTCATCAAACCTGCAGACTCGACCCTTTGTTGAACTACGCACATGATTTCTACCCACAGATACTAGAGATCCTCTATAAATACGCTGCACTAAGACAAGACAGTGACAGGTGACCAGGCCCACCATATGTAATTCCTGCTGGTATTAAAGCGTCAGACTCGTCACACTCATCAGACTCTGCAAAGACTCTCAGAATTCACAATCTGCTTGTGTTGTGATGTCTATTTTCCTCTCAGATGTGCTATATGTTATCAACAAACGGCTCCACCTGCACGTGGGCTGAAGGGGGTTGTTGATGATGGACTTTAGCTCAGCTAAATTCTCTACTCAACCACCTCCGTAGTGGAGAACAGAAGGCAGTTCAGGCCTCAGCCTTCAGCTCTCTCACTGCTTCCATAAGCAGCTGCAGCAAAGAAGGTGGCACCTGTGCTCCCACAGGAGATGATCACATCAGTGTCCTGGACCTCTGGAGGACACGGTCTCAGCAGGTGGACACCATGTTGGACACACTTGAAGCAGCCCATGACCTGGGAAGCTTGTCCCTCCGAGGAAAGGAATTGGTCTTGCAACCAGCGGGGCATTGGTTCAGATCCTCTGATGGGTCACGGGTTGGGGTTCCCATTAGCAAGGCACCTAGTCTTCATTGCACCCTTTGCTCTGTTTACATATTGACATTATCATGAGTAGTACACACATATTGATAATCAAGCTGTTTTTGTCCCGAATTCCCTTCCTGATCAGGGAGCATAAGATGTAGTATATTGAACATCTGCTGTTTTTCTGTTCATCTCTTCTATACATCTGTCTCTAGATCATCTAGAAGATAATCTGGTCTGAGGTGTACCAGGAGGGAATTTGTCCCCATATTTGGCTACAAAATCAGTTGCAGCCTAAAAATCCAAAATATTAAATGTGTTCAATAGTTATGACCAAGAAATCTTCACGTGTGTGAGGAGTTCCTTCTCAACACTCTATATCCTGCTCTGGTCCTCCAACACTCCGCTCTTCCAAAGTCTAAACTGTTCTCTTTGAATTACGACAAGACAGGAGGAGGAGGAGGAGGAGGAGGAGGAGGAGGAGGAGGAGGACACTTGATGCTTCCAGGAACACCAGTCAGCCCGAGGGAAGGAGGAGCAGATTTAAATACTGGAGGACACAATTAGACACAGGTGAGACACGTGAGAAACATTAAGATTGGGACAGTCAGAGACAGGGAGGACAGGATGAGACAAAGACAAAGCTGAAACTGGAGTGAACCTCAACAGACACATGTGAACAGACAAGTGAAGCAGCCTCACAGTGGAACTGTGTAAAGGTGTGTGGAGGGTTGGCGATTCAAACACCTGTTCATTCATGTGGATCACATTTCCTGTCCTAACTCAGCCCACAGGCAGTTCATCATCAGTCTAAGTGAGTTCAGGACAGTTTAGCTCATTAAATAGCAGGCTTACTCCTCATGATTTATCAAAGAGGTGTTAGATTATAGGACATAATATTAAAGGTCAAATAAACCTTTAATAATCTTACAATGGATAATTGTGCTGTTTACAGCAGCGTAAAACGATAGTACCACCACACACATGCAATGTGTATAATATAAAAAATAGAACTAAATTATTGGGAGGGGGCTGTACATGAGGGGGACAAAGTCATTGCAACAAAATTGAGATGACCGCATACAGCACAAAAGGAATATATAAACAGCTACACCCATCAATGTAGCTACATATGTTTCCAAATATACATATTCACATATCTCCATATACAGTGTCTCAGACATTTTGATTTGACAGGCTGACAGAAGCAGGTAGGAGCGAGAGACGGGTTCCTCTCCTTCTTGTCAGTTTGCTGCAGAAAGCAGAAGTATTGAGTGAGGAGGTTTTTGTCACAGTCTGAATCACTGTGATACGCCCTCGCTAGCAGAGCCATCCCATGTTAGACAGTAATAGACTGCTGAGTCTCCCTCCTCCAGATTATTGATCATCAAACGATAATCTGATGTTGACTGATGAGTAGAAGTGAATCTTGGAGATGAGAAACCAGAACCATATTTGACAGAACTCCAGCCGCGATACCAGCTCAGCACATACTGAGGAACTCCTCCTGGAACCTGTTTATACCAGGCAGCATAGTTAGTACCAGTTCCCAGGTTACAGTCCATGGTGACTGACTCTCCTCTTCGGTGGGTGCATTCCGCAACAATGCCGCACACTCCGATTTTAACTGGTGCACAGCTGACTCGGCATTTGAAGGGCTTTGGAATCAGTGTTTTAAATCTTGGGTCAAGTAATGATGATGATGATGATGATGATGATGAGAGAAGATGCTTGTGGTTTCATTCATAATTCTATTGAGGTTTATGCCAAGGTCTTTTGCCATTTTGTTTGAGTTCTGTGCCATCAGCTCACTCAAAGCATGCTTCAGCATTTTTATCAGGGGTATTATTTTTGATCCCGACACCCTCTTTTCATGTGAGAGCTCTACGGTGGCAGCATGAAAAGGTGACGGTATCTTCATACACTCAGATGCACACTCAAAGTCATTTGCAGTCAATAGGTCCAAATCTGTGGTCAGAGCAGCTGCAACTGCATCCCTCTGCTCATAAAACCGCTGCAGCATCTCATAGGTGCTATTCCATCTTGTGTCTACTTCAATTAGTTTTGTGACAGGATCTGCTGCAGCTTCTCTTTAGCGGCGGTGCTTGATTTAAAATAGGTGATCATCCGCCTCGTTTTTGATCTTATATTATCTAGCCCAGGAGTAGCATCCATGGCCTTTTTGACAGTTAAGTTTAGTGCGTGAGCCAGGCAGACAGCATGCCGCACCCGCAGAATATTTGCTGCAGCAATCATATTTGCTGCTGCATCAGTCACCAAGCACCTCACCTTCTCTTCAAGAGCCCATTCCCTTAAAAGCTCTCGAGCAGTTCCAGCGATGTTCTCTGCTGTGTGACTGATAGGAAAAGGCCGAACTCCCAACAGGGTGGTGGAGAGTTCACCTGCATGAATAGCATGACAGGTGACAGCGAGATACGCATCCATGTTGATGGAAGTCCACATATCTGCGGTCAAGCTGACACTGTCAACATTCTGCAGGGCTGCCTTGGCCTTCTCCTTTTCTTCCACATACCTCCTCTCCACCATGGCTTTAACTCCCTGCCTTGATGGAAGGGTGCATGTGGGATCCAGTTTAGCCACCAGAGCACAGCAGCCAGGATCAGACCCACAGTGAAAGGCTGGGAATCTTTCACTATGAAATCCACTGGAGCTTCATCAAGCTCCTGCTACATAAAATATGGAAGTTAGCAGAACAAGATTAATTTAGTTAATTAACTAATTCTATACACCCAAACCTGCGCAGTAAAGTTTAAAAGTTACTCTTAATATTGCCTGGAACAGCACCCACTCACCTGGTGGAAACGTCATCACAGCAGCACCACCAGCTTCAT
This sequence comes from Takifugu flavidus, assembly GCF_003711565.1. NCBI lineage: Eukaryota > Metazoa > Chordata > Actinopteri > Tetraodontiformes > Tetraodontidae > Takifugu > Takifugu flavidus. The sequence continues at coordinate 3,323 of NW_026621966.1, read as the reverse complement.
TCTCATGTTTGGCTCGGTAATGCCTCATCACTGATGACGTGTTATCATACGCCAGATGTCGGGAACAAAGCAAACATTTCACCTGCAAATTAAAAGTGTGTGTGTGTGTGTGTGTGTGTGTGTGTGTGTGTGTGTGTGTGTGTGTGGTGTGTGTGGTGTGTGTGTGTGATGTGTGTGTGTGTGTGTGTGTGTGTGTGGTGTGTGTGGTGGTGTGTGTGTGTGTGTGTGTGTGGTGTGTGTGTGGTGTGTGTGTGTGTGTGTGTGTTGTGTGGTGTGTGTGTGGTGTGTGTGTGTGTGTGTGTGTGTGTGTGAGTGAGAGAGTCCCCGAGTTGAAAAATACGTTTGTAACACCTTACCTTGTTCGGCGGCACCATTTCAAAGTGGTCCCAGACTTGAGATCTCTTCCTGGTTGGTTCCATTGCAAAGCAATACGAACGCTAATCAAATCAATCCAAAAAGGTATTGACCAGATGGGCAACGTATTGCGCTGAAAGCCCCGCCTATTGAACCGAACCAGTCAGCTGGTTCAGTTTGAATGAAGCAGTCAAGTGGTTCAAACGTCATCAGTCACGTGATTTGAAGCGCGCTCCGAAGCAATGCTTCGGAAAAAAAACACTACCGAGTTTTGGGGCGTGGTCCGAAGCCCCGCGTCAGAGGGAAAATCGCTAGTTCCGAGGATTCACGTCCTCCCCCCTCGGTTCCGCACTCGACTCTGCTCAACCCACTCCCCGAGCCTGAAACCCACTGACTTTGTGTGGGCCCTGGGCCTGAAGAACTGACTGTTTCCTGTGCTTCCTTGTCTGCCTGAGTTCCTGTTTGCCCGTGTGCTAATAAAGGTCATTACCACGGTCCAGTTTTCCAGAGTGCTGCTTTTGGGTCCTAATTGCACCCATCACACAAACTCTAATTATAGTCAGACGGAACCATGGTTGTTCTATGATGTCACCTGACTGTTCACCTGCATGGCAGCTTCAGATGCAGTGAGGAGGCGCCCGGTCCAGGACAACACACTGACAGAACACATTTGCTCTCTGCTCAGCCTCTCTTACCACCACCTACTTCCAATTCAGAGAAAGCTTCCACAGACAGAAACATGGCTGCACCGTGGGCTCACTGGTGTCTCCTGTTGTGGAACAAACATCTGTATGGAAGATGTGGAAACCAAGACACTGACCTCTTTCTCTGTAACGACTCAGTCACTGGTTTATAGATTGAAGGGTTTTAAAATTCAACCCTCAAGATAAAAAAGAGTTAAGGCTCTGTGTGTGAATTAACAATGTTTTAGCTTTGACTCCTCATATATTCACCCAAAATAGTCAACATTAATAATCACAGATAGGATCCATGTAGGCCTGCACTGGTGTATTGTCCCTTAGTTTAGACACTGAATGTTCTCCTTATTCAGTCATCATCTGACAGCTCATGCTGAGTTTTGAACGACACTTGTGCATTTTGCACAGACTCCAAAACTCCTTTTTGATCTTCAATAAATACTGGGCGACCTTTTGAAAAGAACAATCTTCTGGTACTCTGTGTCCTTTTTTTTGGACACAAGCATGCAGACAGGTGCCTCTGAGTGGAACGGCCTTTCCTCCTCCTCCTCTTCCTCCCCGACATTGAGGCTCCGAAGAGGAGGCTGGAAAATTCCTCGTGAAGATGTCAGGGACCATGTTTTGTCCTCCCTGGAGTGTGTAGGACACATTGCAGCTGACAGAAGCCTCAAAGTGGTGATGGGTTTGAAGCTCAACAGTAAGGTGTGATGTAAGGGTGAGGAAGTGAGTCTCTGGGTGGAGTTCCCACCATTTTCACCTCCATGTGCTGTGTTGTGTTTGTAGCACTCTAGTTCTGTTGTCAATATTCTCCCATTTGTTTCCAATCCTTGAACCAAACCTGGACAAACGTCCATAATTCCAGTTCCGTATTCAGAGAGGTGCCTGCAGCAGCTGAGAGGAGAGAACAACACAAGCATGGATTCATTCATCTTCATGCTCGCTGAGAACTTCCTGCTAGAGCTTCAACATCAGACTCAACAGGGCCTCCTTCTACACAAGGGTGACGTGTCTGAGCTCTAACTACACTGGTTACATCACTCAAGCACATTATCGTCATGACAACGCTCCGTTTAGGCATCAGCAGCCATCTATACATTTATGCACTGTTGCTCAGTGTAACTGCAGAGAATAAAATCAATCCAACCCAGATTGTTGATCGCTGGATCGATGTGTGTTGATCGTATCATCATCGTGGATCACATCATGAATTATCTGGAACATCGAGTCTTTCACCCTTGATGATCCTGTTGTGACATTTAAACACAAAAATATCCTCCACATATTAAACAATAAAATAATTCTTTAATTCTTTAACTAATTTTTTTAATGATAAAACAGTTCCCTCTTTTTTTACACAGCTGACATTTGAGCTCCATTTAGATGCAGCTATAAATGAGTGAGGAGGCCTGCAGGTGCATCCTGGGAAAGTACTGAGGCGTCCAGAGGCCACGCTTCACAGATGAAGCGTGAAAACTCAGTTTCACTTTATTATAGATCTGATTTTTTTGTTGTCCTGAGACAAGACACTAAAATCACTGAACTTTTATTGATTATTGTTGAAAACAACATTTGGAAGAGTCCAAATAAAGAGAAAGAGTTCTTTTTCTTCAACTTGATGAGTTTTTATTGAAAGATTGTAAAAACAGAGCAGCTGCAAAGCTGCTCCAAGAGCAGCAGCTCAGCGTGACAACATTGATTCCAAGCATGCAGACTGGTCTCCTCTGACATGTGAAGCTGCTGATGCAGCACAAAGACTAAAGAAGCAGATGTGAAATGGTGCTGCTGCTCCTCCACTATTCTTCACACTCGGACTTCTTGAGGCTTTTCTCTGCAGTCTGGGAGCCCACAGACACTTTACAGGTGTAAACCTTCTGCGCGTCCCAGTCTGACGTCAGGATGGACAGATGGCTGCTGATTTGGAAAGTCTGGTCTGCTTGTTGGACAGGAGTGCTGGTGGAGATCCCGCTGCTCACTGAAGTGTCACCAAGCAACCAGCTCACCTCTGCAAAAGGTGCAGAGAGTCTGGACAGACAGACCAGAGTGGCTTTGTTGGACTGGAGCTCAGCTCTGGACGGAGGGAAGACTGTCAGGACAGGAGGAGGGAGGCTGGAGCCTGAAGATACATGAAGAAGAAATTCACACACTCACACAAAGTTCAACAGGAACTAATGAATTTAGGAGTTTGGTTGAAAACATCACAAACACACTGAGCAAATAAAACCTTCAATCTTCAGCAACAATATGAGGAAAATCTCACTAAACCAGATATTT
>NW_026621965.1:0-26457 GCF_003711565.1 Takifugu flavidus | reverse complement strand
CCTGACCAAAAATGATGTTTTCTCCACGAGAAAACGTCAAAAAAGTCATAATGTGACTGCAGCATGACGTTTTCACATGATCATGTTGCATTCACCTCTGTTTTGAAATAAATGTGTCTCCTGACCAAAAGTGATGGTTTCTCCACAAATAAAGAAAACGTCAAAAACGTCAACGTCATAATGTGACTACAGCATACGTTTTCACATGATCATGTTGCATTCACTTCTGTTTTGAAATAAATGTGTCTCCTGACCAAAAATGATGTTTTCCCACGAGCAGACGTCAAAAACGTCATAATGTGACTGCAGCATGAGTTTTCAGATGATCATGTTGCATTCACCTCTGTTTTGAAATAAATGTGTCTCCTGACCAAAAATGATGTTTTCTCCACGAGAAAACCTCAAAAAAGTCATAATGTGACTGCAGTACGTTTTCACATGATCATGTTGCATTCACCTCTGTTTTGAAATAAATGTGTCTCCTGACCAAAAGTGATGTTTTCTCCACGAGAAAACGTCAAAAACGTCATAATGTGACTGCAGCATACGTTTTCACATGATCATGTTGCATTCACCTCTGTTTTGAAATAAATGTGTCTCCTGACCAAAAATTATGTTTTCACACAAGAAAACGTCAAAAACGTCATAATGTGACTGCGGCATACGTTTTCACATGATCATGTTGTATTCACCTCTGTTTTGAAATAAATGTGTCCCTGACCAAAAATGATGTTTTCTCCACGAGAAAACGTCAAAAAAGTCATAATATGGCTGCGGCATACGTTTTCACATGTTCATGTTGCATTCAGCTCTGTTTTGAAATAAATGTGTCTCCTGACCAAAAATGATGTTTCTCTCAACGAGAAAAACGTCAAAAAAAAAAAAAGTCAAAATGACTGCGGCATACGTTTTCACATGATCATGTTGCATTCACCTCTGTTTTGAAATAAATGTGTCTCCTGACCAAAAATGATGTTTTCCCCAGAGCAGACGTCAAAAACGTCATAATGTGACTTCAGCATGAGTTTTCAGATGATCATGTTTCATTCACCTCTGTTTTGAAATAAATGTGTCTCCTGACCAAAAATGATTTTCTCCCGAGAAAACGTCAAAAAAGTCATAATGTATGGCTGCGGCATACGTTTTCACATGATCATGTTGTGCATTCACCTCTGTTTTGAAATAAATGTGTCTCCTGACCAAAAATGGTGTTTTCTCCACACGAGAGAAAACGTCAAAAAAGTCATAATATGACTGCGGCATACGTTTTCACACATGATCATGTTGCATTCACCTCTGTTTTGAATAAATGTGTCTCCTGACCAAAAATGATGTTTCCCCACGAGCAGACGTCAAAAACGTCATAATGTGACTTCAGCATGAGTTTCAGATGATCATGTTGCATTCACCTCTGTTTTGAAATAAATGTGTCTCCTGACCAAAAATGATGTTTTTCCACGAGAAAACGTCAAAAAAGTCATAATATGACTGCGGCATATGTTTTCACATGATCATGTTGCATTCACCTCTGTTTTGAAATAAATGTGTCTCCTGACCAAAAATGATGTTTTCCCACGAGCAGACATCAAAAACGTCATAATGTGACTGCAGCATGAGTTTTCAGATGATCATTTCATTCACCTCTGTTTTGAAATAAATGTGTCTCCTGACCAAAAATGATGTTTTCTCCACGAGAAAACGTCAAAAAATCATAATATGACTGGGCATACGTTTTCACATGATCATGTTGCATTCACCTCTGTTTTGAAATAAATGTGTCTCCTGACCAAAAATTATGTTTTCTCCACGAGAAAACGTCAAAAACGTCATAATGTGACTGCAGCATACGTTTTCACATGATCATGTTGCATTCACCTCTGTTTTGAAATAAATGTGTCTCCTGACCAAAAGTGATGTTTTCTCCACGAGAAAACCTCAAAAAAGTCATAATGTGACTGCAGCATACGTTTTCACATGATCATGTTGCATTCACCTCTGTTTTGAAATAAATGTGTCTCCTGATCAAAAATTATGTTTTCTCCACAAGAAAACGTCAAAAACGTCATAATGTGACTGCGGCATACACGTTTTTTCACATGATCATGTTGTATTCACCTCTGTTTTGAAATAAATGTGTCTCCTGACCAAAATGATGTTTTCCCACGAGCAGACGTCAAAAACGTCATAATATGGCTGCGGCATACGTTTTCACATGATCATGTTGCATTCACCTCTGTTTTGAAATAAATGTGTCTCCTGACCAAAAGTGATGGTTTCCCCACGAGCAGACGTCAAAAACGTCATAATGTGACTGCAGCATACGTTTTCACATGATCATGTTGCATTCACCTCTGTTTTGAAATAAATGTGTCTCCTGATCAAAAATGATGTTTTCTCCACGAGAAAATATCAAAAAAGTCATAATATGACTGCGGCATACGTTTTCACATGATCATGTTGCATTCACCTCTGTTTTGAAATAAATGTGTCTCCTGACCAAAAAATGTGTTTTCTCCACGAGAAAAAACCTCAAAAAAGTCATAATGTGACTACAGCATACGTTTTCACATGATCATGTTGCATTCACCTCTGTTTTGAAATAAATGTGTCTCCTGACCAAAAATGATGTTTTCTCCACGAGAAAACGTCAAAAACGTCATAATGTGACTGCGGCATACGTTTTCACATGATCATGTTGAATTCACCTCTGTTTTGAAATAAATGTGTCTCCTGACCAAAAATGATGTTTTCTCCACGAGAAAACGTCAAAAAAGTCATAATATGGCTGCGGCATACGTTTTCATATGATCATGTTGCATTCACCTCTGTTTTGAAATAAATGTGTCTCCTGACACCAAAAATGATGTTTTCCCACGAGCAGACGTCAAAAACGTCATAATGTGACTTCAGCATGAGTTTTCAGATGATCATGTTGCATTCACCTCTGTTTTGAAATAAATGTGTCTCCTGACCAAAAATGATGTTTTCTCCACGAGAAAACGTCAAAAAAGTCATAATGTGATGCGGCATACGTTTTCACATGATCATGTTGCATTCACCTCTGTTTTGAAATAAATGTGTCTCCTGACCAAAAATGATGTTTTCCCACGAGAAAACCTCAAAAAAGTCATAATGTGACTACAGCATACGTTTTCACATGATCATGTTGCATTCACCTCTGTTTTGAAATAAATGTGTCTCCTGACCAAAAGTGATGTTTTCTCCACGAGAAAACGTCAAAAAAGTCATAATATGACTGTAGCATGAGTTTTCAGATGATCATGTTTCATTCACCTCTGTTTTGAAATAAATGTGTCTCCTGACCAAAAATTATGTTTTCTCCACAAGAAAACGTCAAAAACGTCATAATGTGACTGCGGCATACGTTTTCACATGATCATGTTGTATTCACCTCTGTTTTGAAATAAATGTGTCTCCTGACCAAAAATGATGTTTTCTCCACGAGAAAACGTCAAAAAAGTCATAATATGGCTGCGGCATACGTTTTCACATGATCATGTTGCATTCACCTCTGTTTTGAAATAAATGTGTCTCCTGACCAAAAATGATGTTTTCTCCACGAAAACGTCAAAAAAGTCATAATATGACTGCGGCATGAGTTTTCAGATGATCATGTTCATTCACCTCTGTTTTGAAATAAATGTGTCTCCTGACCAAAAATGATGTTTTCTCCACGAGAAAACGTCAAAAAAGTCATAATGTCACTGCGGCATTCGTTTTCACATGATTATGTTGCATTCACTGTTTGAAAAATAAATGTGTATCCTGACCAAAATGATGTTTTCTCCACGAGAAAATCTCAAAAAAGTCATAATGTCACTGCAGCATGAGTTTTCAGATGATCATGTTGCATTCACCTCTGTTTTGAAATAAATGTGTCTCCTGACCAAAAATGATGTTTTCTCCACGAGAAAACGTCAAAAAAGTCATAATATGGCTGCGGCATACGTTTTCACATGATCATGTTGCATTCACCTCTGTTTTGAAATAAATGTGTCTCCTGACCAAAAGTGATGGTTTCCCCACGAGCAGACGTCAAAAACGTCATAATGTGACTGCAGCATGAGTTTTCAGATGATCTTGCATTCACCTCCGTTTTGAAATAAATGTGTCTCCTGACCAAAAATGATGTTTTCTCCACGAGAAAACGTAAAAAAAGTCATAATATGGCTGCGGCATACGTTTTCACATGATCATGTTGCATTCACCTCTGTTTTGAAATAAATGTGTCTCCTGACCAAAAATGATGTTTTCTCCAGAGAAAACGTCAAAAACGTCATAATGTGACTGCAGCATACGTTTTCACATGATCATGTTGCATTCACCTCGGTTGTGAAATAAATGTGTCTCCTGACCAAAAGTGATGGTTTCCTCACGAGCAGACGTCAAAAACGTCATAATATGACTTCAGCATGAGTTTTCAGATGATCATGTTGCATTCACCTCTGTTTTGAAATAAATGTGTCTCCTGACCAAAAATGAGGTTTTCTCCATGAGAAAACCTCAAAAAAGTCATAATGTGACTGCAGCATACGTTTTCACATGATCATGTTGCATTCACCTCTGTTTTGAAATAAATGTGTCTCCTGACCAAAAGTGATGGTTTCCCCACGAGCAGACGTCAAAAACGTCATAATGTGACTGCAGCATACGTTTTCACATGATCATGTTGCATTCACCTCGGTTATGAAATAAATGTGTCTCCTGACCAAAAATGATGTTTTCTCCACGAGGAAAACGTCAAAAACGTCATAATGTGACTGCAGCATACGTTTTCACATGATCATGTTGCATTCACCTCTGTTTTGAAATAAATGTGTCTCCTGACCAAAAATGATGTTTTCTCCACGAGAAAACGTCAAAAACGTCATAATGTGACTGCGGCATACGTTTTCACATGATCATGTTGCATTCACCTCTGTTTTGAAATAAATGTGTCTCCTGACCAAAAATGATGTTTTCTCCACGAGAAAATGTCAAAAAAGTCATAATATGGCTGCGGCATACGTTTTCACATGATCATGTTGCATTCACCTCTGTTTTAAAATAAATGTGTCTCCTGACCAAAGGTGATGGTTTCCTCACGAGCAGACGTCAAAAACGTCATAATGTGACTGCAGCATGAGTTTTCAGATGATCATGTTTCATTCACATCTGTTTTGAAATAAATGTGTCTCCTGATCAAAAGTGATGGTTTCCCCACGAGCAGACGTCAAAACCGTCATAATATGACTGCAGCATGAGTTTTCAGATGATCATGTTGCATTCACCTCTGTTTTGAAATAAATGTGTATCCTGACCAAAAATGATGTTTTCTCCACGAGAAAACCTCAAACAAGTCATAATATGGTGCGGCATACGTTTTCACATGATCATTATTCATTCACCTCTGTTTTAAAATAAATGTGTCTCCTGACCAAAAGTGATGGATTCCGCACGAGCAGACTTCAAAAACGTCATAATGTGACTGCAGCATGAGTTTTCAGATGATCATGTTGCATTGACCTCTGTTTTGAAATAAATGTGTTCTCCTGACCAAAATGATGTTTTCTCCACGAGAAAACTCAAAAAGTCATAATGTGGCTGCGGCATACGTTTTCACATGATCATGTTGCATTCACCTCTGTTTTGAAATAAATGTGTCTCCTGACCAAAAGTGATGGTTTCCTCACGAGCAGACGTCAAAAACGTCATAATGTGACTGCAGCATGAGTTTTCAGATGATCATGTTTCATTCACCTCTGTTTTGAAATAAATGTGTCTCCTGACCAAAAATGATGTTTTCTCACGAGAGAAAACCTCAAAAAAGTCATAATGTGACTGCGTCATACGTTTTCACATGATCATGTTGCATTCACCTCTGTTTTGAAATAAATGTGTCTCCTGACCAAAAATGATGTTTTCTCCACGAGAGAAAACGTCAAAAACGTCATAATGTGACTGCGGCATACGTTTTCACATGATCATGTTGCATTCACCTCTGTTTTGAAATAAATGTGTCTCCTGACCAAAAATGATGTTTTCTCCACGAGAAAACGTCAAAAACGTCATAATGTGACTGCGGCATACGTTTTCACATGATCATGTTGCATTCACCTCTGTTTTGAAATAAATGTGTCTCCTGACCAAAAATGATGTTTTCTCCACGAGAAAACGTCAAAAACGTCATAATGTGACTACAGCATACGTTTTCAGATGATCATGTTGCATTCACTTCTGTTTTGAAATAAATGTGTCTCCTGACCAAAATGATGTTTTCTCCACGAGAAAACGTCAAAAACGTCATAATGTGACTGCGGCATACGTTTTCACATGATCATGTTGCATTCACCTCTGTTTTGAAATAAATGTGTCTCCTGACCAAAAGTGATGGTTTCCCCACGAGCAGACGTCAAAAACGTCATAATGTGACTGCAGCATGAGTTTTCAGATGATCATGTTGCATTCACCTCTGTTTTGAAATAAATGTGTCTCCTGACCAAAAATGACGTTTTCTCCACGAGAAAACGTCAAAAACGTCATAATGTGACTGCGGCATACGTTTTCACATGATCATGTTGCATTCACCTCTGTTTTGAAATAAATGTGTCTCCTGACCAAAAGTGATGGTTTCCCCACGAGCAGACGTCAAAAACGTCATAATGTGACTGCAGCATGAGTTTTCAGATGATCATGTTGCATTCAGCTCTGTTTTGAAATAAATGTGTCTCCTGACCAAAAATGATGTTTTCTCCACGAGGAAAACGTCAAAAAAGTCATAATGTGACTGCAGCATACGTTTTCACATGATCATGTTGCATTCACCTCTGTTTTGAAATAAATGTGTCTCCTGATCAAAAATGATGTTTTCTCCACGAGAAAACGTCAAAAACGTCATAATGTAACTGCAGCATACGTTTTCACATGATCATGTTGCATTCACCTCTGTTTTGAAATAAATGTGTCTCCTGACCAAAAATGATGTTTTCTCCACGAGAAAACCTCAAAAAAGTCATAATGTGACTGCGGCATACGTTTTCACATGATCATGTTTCATTCACCTCTGTTTTAAAATAAATGTGTCTCCTGACCAAAGGTGATGGTTTCCTCACGAGCAGACGTCAAAAACGTCATAATGTGACTGCAGCATGAGTTTTCAGATGATCATGTTTCATTCACCTCTGTTTTAAAATAAATGTGTCTCCTGACCAAAAGTGATGGTTTCCCCACGAGCAGACGTCAAAAACGTCATAATGTGACTGCAGCATGAGTTTTCACATGATCATGTTGCATTCACCTCTGTTTTGAAATAAATGTGTATCCTGACCAAAAATGATGTTTTCTCCACGAGAAAACCTCAAAAAAGTCATAATATGGCTGCGGCATACGTTTTCACATGATCATTTTCATTCACCTCTGTTTTAAAATAAATGTGTCTCCTGACCAAAAGTGATTGTTTCCCCACGAGCAACGTCAAAAACGTCATAATGTGACTGCAGCATACGTTTTCACATGATCATGTTGCATTCATTCACCTCTGTTTTGAAATAAATGTGTCTCCTGACCAAAAATGATGTTTTCTCCACGAGAAAAACTCAAAAAAGTCATAATGTGACTGCGGCATACGTTTTCACATGATCATGTTTCATTCACCTCTGTTTTAAAATAATGTGTCTCCTGACCAAAAGTGATGGTTTCCTCACGAGCAGACGTCAAAAACGTCATAATGTGACTGCAGCATGAGTTTTCAGATGATCATGTTTCATTCACCTCTGTTTTGAAATAAATGTGTCTCCTGACCAAAAATGATGTTTTCTCCACGAGAAAACGTCAAAAACGTCATAATGTGACTGCAGCATACGTTTTCACATGATCATGTTGCATTCACCTCTGTTTTGAAATAAATGTGTCTCCTGACCAAAAATGATGTTTTCTCCACGAGAAAACCTCAAAAAAGTCATAATATGACTGCGTCATACGTTTTCACATGATCATGTTGCATTCACCTCTGTTTTGAAATAAATGTGTCTCCTGACCAAAAATGATGTTTTCTCCACGAGAAAACGCCAAAAAAGTCATAATATGACTGCGTCATACGTTTTCACATGATCATGTTGCATTCATTCACCTCTGTTTTGAAATAAATGTGTCTCCTGACCAAAAATGATGTTTTCCTCCACGAGAAAACGTCAAAAACGTCATAATGTGACTGCGGCATACGTTTTCACATGATCATGTTGCATTCACCTCTGTTTTGAAATAAATGTGTCTCCTGACCAAAAATGATGTTTTCCCCACGAGCAGACGTCAAAAACGTCATAATGTGACTACAGCATACGTTTTCACATGATCATGTTGCATTCACCTCTGTTTTGAAATAAATGTGTCTCCTGACCAAAAATGATGTTTTCTCCACGAGAGAAAACGTCAAAAACATCATAATGTGACTACGGCATACGTTTTCACATGATCATGTTGCATTCACCTCTGTTTTGAAATAATGTGTCTCCTGACCAAAAATGATGTTTTCTCCACGAGAAAACGTCAAAAAAGTCATATAATGGCTGCGGCATACGTTTTCACATGATCATGTTGCATTCACCTCTGTTTTGAAATAAATGTGTCTCCTGACCAAAAATGACGTTTTCTCCACGAGAAAACGTCAAAAACGTCATAATGTAACTACAGCATACGTTTTCAGATGATCATGTTGCATTCACTTCTGTTTTGAAATAAATGTGTCTCCTGACCAAAAATGATGTTTTCTCCACGAGAAAACGTCAAAAAAGTCATAATATGACTGCGGCATACGTTTTCACATGATCATGTTGCATTCACCTCTGTTTTGAAATAATGTGTCTCCTGACCAAAAATGATGTTTTCCCCACGAGCAGACGTCAAAAACGTCATAATGTGACTGCAGCATGAGTTTTCAGATGATCATGTTTTATTCACCTCTGTTTTGAAATAAATGTGTCTCCTGACCAAAAATGATGTTTTCTCCACGAGAAAACGTCAAAAACGTCATAATGTGACTGCGGCATACGTTTTCACATGATCATGTTGCATTCACCTCTGTTTTGAAATAAATGTGTCTCCTGACCAAAAATGATGTTTTCCCCACGAGCAGACGTCAAAAACGTCATAATGTGACTGCAGCATGAGTTTTCAGATGATCATGTTGCATTCACCTCTGTTTTGAAATAAATGTGTCTCCTGACCAAAAATGACGTTTTCTCCACGAGAAAACGTCAAAAACGTCATAATATGACTGCGGCATACGTTTTCACATGATCATGTTGCATTCACCTCTGTTTTGAAATAAATGTGTCTCCTGACCAAAAATGATGTTTTCCCCACGAGCAGACGTCAAAAACGTCATAATGTGACTGCTGTAGTGTTGTATGAAACACGCAGCTAAACCGCCAGCAAAGAACCAGGGAGATGTATTTCGTAGAAATTTTCTTTACTGGAAACGGTGAAAACTGTGAAGCACATTACGTATACTTTCAGAACAAGTCAGATGTTCGTACAATACATTGCACTCATCTATAAACATTTTCGCATATAACCACGTAATATTACATAAGTCATACAGGTAAGTATGTAACATAAACTTACGGCGTTGCCTTGTTAACAGATCGACGTGGATGGCAAAGTTTCACAATGGATTGGGATCCGATATCCCGTGCTAGATCTGCTCATGGCCTCTGTTTACTACCGCGAAGCGGACCGGAAGCGCCAAACAGAAAACCGGAAGTCGCTCTATTCGAAAATATTATTAGCTAAATTAATTACAAAACAATGAATTACAATTGTAAACACTTCGAATATATTTCTTAACTTATTAACATTTTTAACATATATAAATTGAGATATTTATTATTTAGAAGTTATTTATGAAAAGTGCCTGCGGGCAGGCAGTACACTCCCCGCCTGGCCTCTATGAGGCCACTATAACAACTAAACACAAGAAAAATCAGTGCTTTGGCAAAAGAAGGATAAGTTCAGTTACAGGTCTTAGAAAAGTCTTTACATGACCCTGGTCACTGGTCTTTACTTCCACTTCCTTACGCGATTGTCCTTCCCAAGGAATGTCGCAGTGACCCGAGCCATGGGCCAGCTGTTGCGAGTGACCTGCTTATCTTTGAGCAGGACAAGGTCATCAACTTGCAAGTTTGGTCGTGAAACAGTCCATTTTTGTCTCTTTTGTAGTGTAGGTAAGTACTCTCGCCTCCATCGTGTCCAAAACTGGTCAGCGAGAGCCTGAACCTGCCTCCATTGCTTGATGTACAAGTCCTTGTCGAGGAAAGTTCCTGGAGGGGGTGGAAGGCATGATTTTTGGGTGAGAAGCATTGACGGTGACAGGATGAATGGGTTCTCAGGATCTGAAGACACTGGAAGAAGTGGCCTTGCATTTATGATGGCCGTAACTTCGGCCATCACAGTGCACAACACCTCGTGAGTAAGGTGTACTTTGTCCTGAAGGAACATTGAGTCCAGAATTCTCCGAGCAATGCCGATCATGCGCTCCCAGGAGCCTCCCATATGGGAGGCATGAGCCGGATTGAACTGCCAGCTGCAACCTTGATCTTGCAGGTATTGTTGCATTGTTCTGTCCATTCCTAACTCCTTAGATGCTCTGATGAAGTTAGTGCCTCGATCGGATAAGAGTGACTTGGCAGGGCCTCGTAGTGCAAAGAATCGACGAAGAGCGTTTATGCAGCTGGATGTATCTAGAGATTCAATAACCTCTATATGCACAGCTCTCGAACTCATGCAGCTAAACATGATGGCCCAGCGCTTACTTTGTGCCTGTCCACCTCTGGTGCGTCTGGTAGCTACTGTCCAGGGCCCAAAGACGTCGAGGCCGACATGGGTAAAAGGTGGACACATTTTGAGGCGTTCAGTTAGTAAATCTGCCATGCGTTGTTCTTGCTGTTTACCACGCAGTTTGCGGCAGGTAATGCATTTGTGGATAACAGAGCTAACAAGTCTTTTACCTCCCAAAAGCCAAAGCCCTGCAGCTCTAATTGCACCCTCAGTTAGGTGACGGCCTTGGTGCTTCACCTGCTTGTGGTAATGACGTGTAAGCAGGAGGGAGATGTAGGAGTCTTTTGGAATGACGATTGGGTTCTTCTCTGAATTATCAACCTCTGAATGCTCGAGTCGACCCCCTACAGCAATGAGACCATTGACGAGTACTGGGCTGAGCTTTAGCAAGGGGCTTTGCCTAGGAATTGGTTTATTGGCTCGAAGAGCACTCAACTCTTTTTCAAAGGTGGCCATTTGTGTCTCTTTCAGAATGACGTGTCTGGCTTGAGTCATTTCGTCCACTGTTCGAGGAAAGGGACATTTGTGCCAGCCTTTGCATTCACTGTTTGTATTTGTGCCGTTGAATGATTTAGCGATGTGGATAAGAAATGCCAGTGCTCTCACAAGTGACTCAAAGGTGGAAAAGCGTTCAAAACGATTGCAAGTAAGTACTTGGAGATAAGTAGCATATGACTTAACTTGCAGCCTTATTTCACAGTCCTTCTCTGGTTCAACTAACTCAAACATTTCTCTCAAGGTTTTGTTCTCAACAGGCGGATGGTAGATGAAGGACGGTCCAGTAAGCCAGGTTGACTTTGCTAGTTGAGAAGGTGTCAGCGACCTGGAGGCATGATCCGCGGGGTTTTCTTCTGTCCGCACATAGTGCCACTGTGTTGGCTTTGATGACTGGCGAATGCGTTGCACTCTATTGTGGACATACGTGTAGAATCTCTTAGACTCGTTGTAAATGTAGCCTAGGACTACTTTACTGTCCGAGTAGAAGTGAACTGCGTCTAGATGCTGGTCTAACTCGTCCTTGATTAGATCTGCCATCTCAACAGCCATGACGGCTGCGCAAAGTTCAAGCCTAGGTATAGTGGGCTCTGACTGGGGTGCTAGTCTAGCTTTGCCCATCAAAAATCCTACTTCAACTTGTGTTGTCTGGTTGAGTGGCTCTCAAGTAGGCTACACTGCCTATTGCCTTAGTTGAAGCGTCGGAGAATAAAAGTAGTTCCTTGGTCTTTGCTAGACTGAGTGAGGTAGCTGTGTAGGTTCTTGGGACATGAAGATCTTTCAGACCTGCAAGGGAATCTCTCCAGGTTTCCCATTTGCCTTTCTTGCCCTCTGGAAGTGGTGTGTCCCATTCTGAGCATTCTGACGTAAGCTCTCTGAGTAAGGCTCGTCCTTGGATTGTAACTGGTGCCAGTAGGCCTAGAGGGTCAAAGACACTATTGACTGATGACAGAACGCCGCGCCGAGTAAACGGCTTGTCTGAAGTGGCCACTGAGAAGGTGAATGTATCCTCCTTTGTCTCCCAAATTAGACCTAGACTTCGCTGCGACTGAGGTTCTTCACCACCAAGATCAAGGTCTTTAAGGGCTGCTGCACAATCCTCGGGACAGAATGCCTCCATGACTGCTTGAGAGTTCGAGCAAACTTGTGCAGGCGCAAGTTGGACTCCGCGAGTGACGCTTGTGTTCTCTGGAGCAGGTCGATTGCCTCGGCTGGAGAGGGCACAGAGATCAAGCCGTCATCAACATAAAAATGCCTCTCTACAGAAGTTGACTGTGTCAGTGCCGTAGTCCTTTGCTCCTGCTTGGATGGCCTTTCTCAGTCCATAAACAGCAACTGCGGGAGATGGCGAATTTCCAAATACATGGACGTTCATACAATAATCAATGACCTCCTTATTGACATCATTGTCCTTATGCCACAAAAAACGAAGGTAGTTTCGGTGGTCTTCACGGACCATGAAACAATAAAACATTTGCTGTATATCAGCCATAATCGCCACAGTCTCTTTCCTGAAACGGAGGAGGACCCCAATGAGCGTATTATTTAGATCGGGGCCTGACAGGAGGACATTGTTTAGAGAGATGCCAGAGTACTGGGCGCTAGAATCAAAAACAACCCGTATCTTATTGGGCTTTTGTGGGTGGTAAACCCCAAATGTTGGAAGGTACCAACACTCCTGTCCTTCTTTTAATGGAGGTGCCACCTCAGCATGACCATTGGCAAAAATGTCTTTCATGAACTCAACATATTGCTCTTGCATTTTAGGCTTCCTTTGCAGCTTGTGTTTGAGAGATAGGAAGCGGCTTAGGGCAAGCTCCCTGTTGTTCGGCATTTGTTGGCGAGGCTCTCTAAAGGGAAGTGGGGCGACCCAACTATTGTCTTTGTCTCTGTACATTCCTCTACCCATGATCTCTAAGAAGAGTGTGTCCTCTATAGAGGGAGCTGGTTTGTTGTCGTTTTCTGTGCGGTTGAACACTGTTTGTCCGAGTGTTTTGTCAGGTGCTTTCCTTTCCCTTTGTGTTGATGAAACTTCCTTCAGTTGCAAAAAGTTGTCACAACGTCCAAACGCTGTAGGGCGGCCATTTTCAAGAATAACTGTCTTTAAGGTGCTGACTGTGGGCGTATGAGTGCTCCCCAGGCATACCTCTCCTACCACCACCCAACCTAAATCTAGGCGCTGAGCAAAGGGGGCTTGATGGGGGCCATTGATTTGTTCCCTGACTTTATGCGCACGCAAGACATCCCGGCCTAGTAGCAGGAGTATTTCTGCTTTCTGGTCCAATTCTGGAATAAACTTGGCTACACGCCTGAGGTGCGGCTGGTTCATTACAGCACTCGGTGTTGGAATTTCACTCCTATTATTTGGAATGTCCTGACATTCAATCAGCGGGGGCAATGAGATTACTACAGACCCATCCAAGGACTCTAACTGAAAGCCTTCAACCATTTTGCCCCATGTTTCAACAAGGCCAGAGCATGTTCTTAGGTTGTAGCAGAGAGGCTCGGTTTGAATGTCAATTGTTCAAAGAACTCCGGCCTAGCTAAAGAACGATTGCTTTGGTCGTCCATAATTACATACGCATTAACTGCTTTGTCCTTCTGACCTTTTGGGTACACCCTTGATAGACATATTTTTGAACATGAACGACCCCAACGACCTGGTCCGCACACCGCTGTACAGCTTGAAGTCATTTCAACTTCGTTCGAAGGGTGTTCTCCCTCCCCGCCATCATCTTGAACGGGTGGAGGAGCCTTGTATGTCTGAGGTGGAGGTCCTGGATGCATGACGGTGTCGTGGCTTGTACGGTCACACTCGGTGCACTTTACTGTAGATTTACAGTCCCTGGCGAGATGTGAGTCTGAGGAGCAACATTTAAAGCATATTCCTTTCTCTTTTAGGAAGGCCTTCCTTTCGTCCAGTGGTTTGCTCCTAAAGGTCCTGCACTTTGTGAGCGGGTGGGGCTTGTTGTGCAATGGGCAGTTTTTGTTTATGTCCTTATCTGGAGCTGAAATGTTTGTTTTGTGCACAGCAACTGGTTTGCTTGCGCTTGCGTATTTTAAGTTGGTTTTGAATTGTGTTTGACTGTTTTGAAGAGCAAAACTAGGATCATTACGTTTCTTTGCCTCTTTGCATACAAACTTGCAAAAGTAACTGAAAGGTGGGAAATATCCGTTGTTCTCCTCTTTGTAATTGGAGCCATGAGACACCCACTTCTCTTGGAGTGCATATGGGAGTTTGTCCACTATTGGACCTATTCCCCTTGAAGTGTCCAAGTAAGACAGACCTGCCAAATATCCATCTTCTTTCGCCCCTTGGATCTCCTGCAGCAAATCCCCTAATTCGCGTAGTTTTATATTGTCTTTAGGTAGTAGTTTAGGGAAGCTGTCCAATCTCTGAAAAAGTGACTTTTCAATCATCATTCAGGCGCCGCATAGCACTCTTGTAGTCTTTCCCATGCTCTTGCTAAAGCTAATACAGGGTTATTGACGTGGACAGAGCGTATGCGCTTCACTTGGCTACTCGAGTCCTTTCCCAGCCATTTTGTCATAAGGTCGAGCTCCTGAGTTGGTGTGAGATTGACCTCAGCTACAGCACCATTAAATGAGGAAGACCAAGCTCTGAAGTTTTCTGGCCTGTCGTCATATTGGTAGAGACCTGAAGTTATTAGGTCTCTGCGTGCCATGTGTTGTGCGAATGGCTCAGCTGGGTGGGGAGCATAGGGTGTTGCATTGGACGGGGTTAAAAAGGGATTGAGGTCGCTTTGGGATCGCACATAGTCTTTAGTTCTCTCTCTTTTTACTCTCTCAGACACAGAACTCCTTTTCTCCTCTTCTATTGCCTCTGCTTCTTCTAATACTTCAGCCTCTGCTTCAGCTGCTTGAGCTTCTCTTTGCAACGTTAATGCTTGTAGAGCAGCATCAATCTTTGTCTTTTTCACTATTAGCTCAGCTTCCTTAGTTGCATAAGATGCTCTTACCTTCGCTGCCTCGGCTATTGCACGAGCACGAGCAGCACTCCTTGTAGAAGATGTTGTGGAGCGTATTTGACTCGCAGCTGAACCTTTCACTGATGCCATTTTGACCACGATGAAATGTCAAATGCCGCCTTTTCACTGTAGTGTTGTATGAAACACGCAGCTAAACCGCCAGCAAAGAACCAGGGAGATGTATTTCGTAGAAATTTTCTTTACTGGAAACGGTGAAAACTGTGAAGCACATTACGTATACTTTCAGAACAAGTCAGATGTTCGTACAATACATTGCACTCATCTATAAACATTTTCGCATATAACCACGTAATATTACATAAGTCATACAGGTAAGTATGTAACATAAACTTACGGCGTTGCCTTGTTAACAGATCGACGTGGATGGCAAAGTTTCACAATGGATTGGGATCCGATATCCCGTGCTAGATCTGCTCATGGCCTCTGTTTACTACCGCGAAGCGGGACCGGAAGCGCCAAACAGAAAACCGGAAGTCGCTCTATTCGAAAATATTAGCTAATTAATTACAATTAACAAAACAATGATTACAATTGTAAACACTTCGAATATATTTCTTAACTTATTAACATTTTTAACATATATAAATTGAGATATTTATTATTTAGAAGTTATTTATGAAAAGTGCCTGCGGGCAGGCAGTACAACTGCAGCATGAGTTTTCAGATGATCATGTTGCATTCACCTCTGTTTTGAAATAAATGTGTCTCCTGACCAAAAATGATGTTTTCTCCATCGAGAAAACGTCAAAAACGTCATAATGTGACTGCGGCATACGTTTTCACATGATCATGTTGCATTCACCTCTGTTTTGAAATAAATGTGTCTCCTGACCAAAAGTGATGGTTTCCCCCCACGAGCAGACGTCAAAAACGTCATAATGTGACTGCAGCATGAGTTTTCAGATGATCATGTTGCATTCACCTCTGTTTTGAAATAAATGTGTCTCCTGACCAAAAATGACGTTTTCTCCTCCACGAGAAAACGTCAAAAACGTCATAATGTGACTGCGGCATACGTTTTCACATGATCATGTTGCATTCACACCTCTGTTTTGAAATAAATGTGTCTCCTGACCAAAAATGATGTTTTCTCCACGAGAAAACGTCAAAAACGTCATAATGTGACTGCGGCATACGTTTTCACATGATCATGTTGCATTCACCTCTGTTTTGAAATAAATGTGTCTCCTGACCAAAAATGATGTTTTCTCCACGAGAAAACGTCAAAAACGTCATAATGTGACTACAGCATACGTTTTCAGATGATCATGTTGCATTCACTTCTGTTTTGAAATAAATGTGTCTCCTGACCAAAAATGATGTTTTCTCCACGAGAAAACGTCAAAAAAGTCATAATATGACTGCGGCATACGTTTTCACATGATCATGTTGCATTCACCTCTGTTTTGAAATAAATGTGTCTCCTGATCAAAAATGATGTTTTCCCCACGAGCAGACGTCAAAAACGTCATAATGTGACTGCAGCATGAGTTTTCAGATGATCATGTTGCATTCACCTCTGTTTTGAAATAAATGTGTCTCCTGACCAAAAATGATGTTTTCTCCACGAGAAAACGTCAAAAACGTCATAATGTGACTGCGGCATACGTTTTCACATGATCATGTTGCATTCACCTCTGTTTTGAAATAAATGTGTCTCCTGACCAAAAGTGATGGTTTCCCCACGAGCAGACGTCAAAAACGTCATAATGTGACTGCAGCATGAGTTTTCAGATGATCATGTTGCATTCACCTCTGTTTTGAATAAATGTGTCTCCTGACCAAAAATGACGTTTTCTCCACGAGAAAACGTCAAAAACGTCATAATGTGACTGCGGCATACGTTTTCACATGATCATGTTGCATTCACCTCTGTTTTGAAATAAATGTGTCTCCTGACCAAAAGTGATGGTTTCCCCACGAGCAGACGTCAAAAACGTCATAATGTGACTGCAGCATGAGTTTTCAGATGATCATGTTGCATTCAGCTCTGTTTTGAAATAAATGTGTCTCCTGACCAAAAATGATGTTTTCTCCACGAGAAAACGTCAAAAAAGTCATAATGTGACTGCAGCATACGTTTTCACATGATCATGTTGCATTCACCTCTGTTTTGAAATAAATGTGTCTCCTGACCAAAAATGATGTTTTCCTCCACGAGAAAACGTCAAAAACGTCATAATGTAACTGCAGCATACGTTTTCACATGATCATGTTGCATTCACCTCTGTTTTGAAATAAATGTGTCTCCTGACCAAAAATGATGTTTTCTCTCACGAGAAAACCTCAAAAAAGTCATAATGTGACTGCGGCATACGTTTTCACATGATCATGTTTCATTCACCTCTGTTTTAAAATAAATGTGTCTCCTGACCAAAAGTGATGTTTCCTCACGAGCAGACGTCAAAAACGTCATAATGTGACTGCAGCATGAGTTTTCAGATGATCATGTTTCATTCACATCTGTTTTGAAATAAATGTGTCTCCTGACCAAAAGTGATGGTTTCCCCACGAGCAGACGTCAAAAACGTCATAATGTGACTGCAGCATGAGTTTTCAGATGATCATGTTGCATTCACCTCTGTTTTGAAATAAATGTGTCTCCTGACCAAAAATGATGTTTTCTCCACGAGCAGACGTCAAAAACGTCATAATATGGCTGCGGCATACGTTTTCACATGATCATGTTGCATTCACCTCTGTTTTGAAATAAATGTGTCTCCTGACCAAAAATGATGTTTTCCCCATGAGCAGACGTCAAAAACGTCATAATGTGACTGCAGCATACGTTTTCACATGATCATGTTGCATTCACCTCTGTTTTGAAATAAATGTGTATCCTGACCAAAAATGATGTTTTCTCCACGAGAAAACCTCAAACAAGTCATAATATGGCTGCGGCATACGTTTTCACATGATCATTATTCATTCACCTCTGTTTTAAATAAAATGTGTCTCCTGAGCAAAAGTGATGGTTTCCTCCGAGCAGACGTCAAAAACGTCATAATGTGACTGCAGCATGAGTTTTCAGATGATCATGTTTCATTCACCTCTGTTTTGAAATAAATGTGTCTCCTGACCAAAAGTGATTGTTTCCCCACGAGCAGACGTCGTCAAAAAACGTCATAATGTGACTGCAGCATACGTTTTCACATGATCATGTTGCATTCACCTCTGTTTTGAAATAAATGTGTCTCCTGACCAAAAATGATGTTTTCTCCACGAGAAAAACTCAAAAAAGTCATAATGTGACTGCGGCATACGTTTTCACATGATCATGTTTCATTCACCTCTGTTTTAAAATAAATGTGTCTCCTGACCAAAAGTGATGGTTTCCTCACGAGCAGACGTCAAAAACGTCATAATGTGACTGCAGCATGAGTTTTCAGATGATCATGTTTCATTCACCTCTGTTTTGAAATAAATGTGTCTCCTGACCAAAAATGATGTTTTCTCTCCACGAGAAAACGTCAAAAACGTCATAATGTGACTGCAGCATACGTTTTCACATGATCATGTTCATTCACCTCTGTTTTGAAATAAATGTGTCTCCTGACCAAAAATGATGTTTTCTCCACGAGAAAACCTCAAAAAAGTCATAATATGACTGCGTCATACGTTTTCACATGATCATGTTGCATTCACCTCTGTTTTGAAATAAATGTGTCTCCTGACCAAAAATGATGTTTTCTCCACGAGAACGTCAAAAACGTCATAATGTGACTGCGGCATACGTTTTCACATGATCATGTTGCATTCACCTCTGTTTTGAAATAAATGTGTCTCCTGACCAAAAATGATGTTTTTCCACGAGCAGACGTCAAAAACGTCATAATGTGACTACAGCATACGTTTTCACATGATCATGTTGCATTCACCTCTGTTTTGAAATAAATGTGTCTCCTGACCAAAAATGATGTTTTCTCCACGAGAAAACGTCAAAAAATCATAATGTGACTGCGGCATACGTTTTCACATGATCATGTTGCATTCACCTCTGTTTTGAAATAAATGTGTCTCCTGACCAAAAATGATGTTTTCTCCACGAGAAAACGTCAAAAAAGTCATAATGGCTGCGGCATACGTTTTCACATGATCATGTTGCATTCACCTCTGTTTTGAAATAAATGTGTCTCCTGACCAAAAATGATGTTTTCTCCACGAGAAAACGTCAAAAACGTCATAATGTAACTACAGCATACGTTTTCAGATGATCATGTTGCATTCACTCTGTTTTGAAATAAATGTGTCTCCTGACCAAAAATGATGTTTTCTCCACGAGAAAACGTCAAAAAAGTCATATATGACTGCGGCATACGTTTTCACATGATCATGTTGCATTCACCTCTGTTTTGAAATAAATGTGTCTCCTGACCAAAAATGATGTTTTCCCACGAGCAGACGTCAAAAACGTCATAATGTGACTGCAGCATGAGTTTTCAGATGATCATGTTTTATTCACCTCTGTTTTGAAATAAATGTGTCTCCTGACCAAAAATGATGTTTTCCTCCACGAGAAAACGTCAAAAACGTCATAATGTGACTGCGGCATACGTTTTCACATGATCATGTTGCATTCACCTCTGTTTTGAAATAAATGTGTCTCCTGACCAAAAGTGATGTTTCCCCACGAGCAGACGTCAAAAACGTCATAATGTGACTGCAGCATAGTTTTCAGATGATCATGTTGCATTCACCTCTGTTTTGAAATAAATGTGTCTCCTGACCAAAAATGATGTTTTCTCCACGAGAAAACGTCAAAAACGTCATAATGTGACTGCGGCATACGTTTTCACATGATCATGTTGCATTCACCTCTGTTTTGAAATAAATGTGTCTCCTGACCAAAAATGATGTTTTCTCCACGAGAAAACGTCAAAAACGTCATAATGTGACTGCGGCATACGTTTTCACATGATCATGTTGCATTCACCTCTGTTTTGAAATAAATGTGTCTCCTGACCAAAAATGATGTTTTCTCCACGAGAAAACGTCAAAAAAGTCATAATATGGCTGCGGCATACGTTTTCACATGATCATGTTGCATTCACCTCTGTTTTGAAATAAATGTGTCTCCTGACCAAAAGTGATGGTTTCCCTACGAGCAGACGTCAAAAACGTCATAATGTGACTTCAGCATGAGTTTTCACATGATCATGTTGCATTCACCTCTGTTTTGAAATAAATGTGTCTCCTGACCAAAAATGATGTTTTCTCCACGAGAAAACCTCAAAAAATCATAATGTGACTGCGGCATACGTTTTCACATGATCATGTTGCATTCACCTCTGTTTTGAAATAAATGTGTCTCCTGACCAAAAATGACGTTTTCCCCACGAGCAGACGTCAAAAACGTCATAATGTGACTACAGCATACGTTTTCACATGATCATGTTGCATTCACCTCTGTTTTGAAATAAATGTGTCTCCTGACCAAAAATGATGTTTTCTCCACGAGAAAACGTCAAAAACATCATAATGTGACTACGGCATACGTTTTCACATGATCATGTTGCATTCACCTCTGTTTTGAAATAAATGTGTCTCCTGACCAAAAATGATGTTTTCTCCACGACGAGAAAACGTCAAAAAGTCATATAATGCTGCGGCATACGTTTTCACATGATCATGTTGCATTCACCTCTGTTTTGAAATAAATGTGTCTCCTGACCAAAAATGATGTTTTCTCCTCCACGAGAAAACGTCAAAAACATCATAATGTGACTACGGCATACGTTTTCACATGATCATGTTGCATTCACCTCTGTTTTGAAATAAATGTCTCTCCTGACCAAAAATGATGTTTTCTCCACGAGAAAACGTCAAAAAAGTCATATATGGCTGCGGCATACGTTTTCACATGATCATGTTGCATTCACCTCTGTTTTGAAATAATGTGTCTCCTGATCAAAAATGATGTTTTCTCCACGAGAAAACGTCAAAAACGTCATAATGTGACTACAGCATACGTTTTCAGATGATCATGTTGCATTCACTTCTGTTTTGAAATAAATGTGTCTCCTGACCAAAAATGATGTTTTCTCCACGAGAAAACGTCAAAAAGTCATAATATGACTGCGGCATACGTTTTCACATGATCATGTTGCATTCACCTCTGTTTTGAAATAAATGTGTCTCCTGACCAAAAATGATGTTTTCCCCACGAGCAGACGTCAAAAACGTCATAATATGACTTCAGCATGAGTTTTCAGATGATCATGTTGCATTCACCTCTGTTTTGAAATAATGTGTCTCCTGACCAAAAATGATGTTTTCTCCACGAGAAAACGTCAAAAACGTCATAATGTGACTGCGGCATACGTTTTCACATGATCATGTTGCATTCACCTCTGTTTTGAAATAAATGTGTCTCCTGACCAAAAATGATGGTTTCCCCACGAGCAGACGTCAAAAACGTCATAATGTGACTGCAGCATGAGTTTTCAGATGATCATGTTGCATTCACCTCTGTTTTGAAATAAATGTGTCTCCTGACCAAAAATGATGTTTTCTCCACCACGGAAACGTCAAAAAAGTCATGATATGCTGCGGCATATGTTTTCACATGATCATGTTGCATTCACCTCTGTTTTGAAATAAATGTGTCTCCTGACAAAAATGATGTTTTCTCCACGAGAAAACGTCAAAAAAGTCATAATATGACTGCGGCATACGTTTTCAGATGATCATGTTGCATTCACCTCTGTTTTGAAATAAATGTGTCTCCTGACCAAAAATGATGTTTTCCCCACGAGCAGACGTCAAACGTCATAATATGACTTCAGCATGAGTTTTCAGATGATCATGTGCTTTCACCACCTCTGTTTTGAAATAAATGTGTCTCCTGACTAAATGATGTTTTCTCCACGAGAAAACGTCAAAAAAGTCATAATATGACTGCGGCAGTCGTTTTCACATGATCATGTTGCATTCACCTCTGTTTTGAAATAAATGTGTCTCCTGACCAAAAATGATGTTTTCTCCACGAGAAAACGTCAAAAAAGTCATAATATGACTGCGGCATACGTTTTCACATGATCATGTTGCATTCACCTCTGTTTTGAAATAAATGTGTCTCCTGACCAAAAATGATGTTTTCCCCACGAGCAGACGTCAAAAACGTAATATGACTTCAGCATGAGTTTTTAGATGATCATGTGTGCATTCACCTCTGTTTTGAAATAAATGTGTCTCCTGACCAAAATGATGTTTCTCACGAGAAAACGTCAAAAAAGTCATAATGTGACTGCGGCATACGTTTTCACATGATCATGTTGCATTCACCTCTGTTTTGAAATAAATGGTCTCCTGACCAAAAGTGATGGTTTCCCCACGAGCAGACGTCAAAAACGTCATAATGTGACTGCAGCATGAGTTTTCAGATGATCATGTTGCATTCACCTCTGTTGAAATAAATGTGTCTCCTGACCAAAAATGATGTTTTCTCCACGAGAAAACGTCAAAAAAGTTATAATGTGACTACAGCAGACGTTTTCACATGATCATGTTGCATTCACCTCGGTTTTGAAATAAATGTGTCTCCTGACCAAAAATGATGTTTTCCCCACGAGCAGACGTCAAAAACGTCATAATGTGACTGCAGCATGAGTTTTCAGATCATCATGTTTCATTCACCTCTGTTTTAAAATAAATGTGTCTCCTGACCAAAAGTGATGGTTTCCTCACGAGCAGACGTCAAAAACGTCATAATGTGACTGCAGCATGAGTTTTCAGATGATCATGTTTCATTCACCTCTGTTTTGAAATAAATGTGTCTCCTGACCAAAAATGATGTTTTCTCCACGAGAAAACGTCAAAAAAGTCATAATGTGACTGCAGCATACGTTTTCACATGATCATGTTGCATTCACCTCTGTTTTGTTTGAATAAATGTGTCTGACCAAAAGTGATGGTTCCCTACGAGCAGACGTCAAAAACGTCATAATGTGACTGCAGCATGAGTTTTCACATGATAATGTTGCATTCACCTCTGTTTTGAAATAAATGTGTATCTGACCAAAAATTATGTTTCTCCACGAGAAAACATAAAAAAAAGTCATAATGTGGACTGCAGCATACGTTTTCACTGATATGTTTGCATTCACCTCTGTTTTGAAATAAATGTGTCTCCTGACTAAAAATGATGTTTTCTCCAGAGAAAACGTCAAAAAAGTCATAATATGGCTGCGGCATTCGTTTTCACATGATCATGTTGCATTCACCTCTGTTTTGAAATAAATGTGTCTCCTGACCAAAAATGATGTTTTCTCCACGAGAAAACGTCAAAAAAGTCATAATATGCTGCGGCATACGTTTTCACATGATCATGTTGCATTCACCTCTGTTTTGAAATAAATGTGTCTCCTGACCAAAAATGTTGTTTCCCACGAGCAGACGTCAAAAACGTCATAATATGACTTCAGCATGAGTTTTCAGATGATCATGTTGCATTCACCTCTGTTTTGAAATAAATGGGTTCTCCTGACCAAAAATGATGTTTTCTCCACGAAAACGTCAAAAACGTCATAATGTGACTGCGGCATACGTTTTCACATGATCATGTTGCATTCACCTCTGTTTTGAAATAAATGTGTCTCCTGACTAAAAATGATGTTTTCTCCACGAGGAAACGTCAAAAAGTCATAATATGGCTGCGGCATTCGTTTTCACATGATCATGTTGCATTCACCTCTGTTTTGAAATAAATGTGGTCTCCTGACCAAAAATGATGTTTTCTCCACGAGAAAACGTCAAAAAAGTCATAATATGGCTGCGGCATATGTTTTCACATGATCATGTTGCATTCACCTCTGTTTTGAAATAAATGGTCTCCTGACCAAAAATGATGTTTTCTCACGAGAAAACGTCAAAAAAGTCATAATATGACTGCGGCATACGTTTTCACATGATCATGTTGCATTCACCTCTGTTTTGAAATAAATGTGTCTCCTGACCAAAAATGATGTTTTCCCCACGAGCAGACGTCAAAAACGTCATAATATGACTTCAGCATGAGTTTTCAGATGATCATGTTGCATTCACCTCTGTTTTGAAATAAATGTGTCTCCTGACCAAAAATGATGTTTTCTCCACGAGAAAACGTCAAAAACGTCATAATATGGCTGCGGCATATGTTTTCACATGATCATGTTGCATTCACCTCTGTTTTGAAAAATAATGTGTCTCCTGACCAAAAATGATGTTTTCCCCACGAGAAAACGTCAAAAAGTCATAATATGCTACGGCATATGTTTTCACATGATCATGTTGCATTCACCTCTGTTTTGAAATAAATGTGTCTCCTGACCAAAAATGATGTTTTCTCCACGAGAAAACGTCAAAAAGTCATAATATGGCTGCGGCATATGTTTTCACATGATCATGTTGCATTCACCTCTGTTTTGAAATAAATGGTCTCCTGACCAAAAATGATGTTTTCTCTCCACGAGAAAACGTCAAAAAAGTCATAATATGACTGCGGCATACGTTTTCACATGATCATGTTGCATTCACCTCTGTTTTGAAATAAATGTGTCTCCTGACCAAAAATGATGTTTTCCCCACGAGCAGACGTCAAAAACGTCATAATATGACTTCAGCATATGTTTTCACATGATCATGGTGCATTCACCTCTGTTTTGAAATAAATTGTCTCCTGACCAAAAATGATGTTTCCTCCACGAGAAAACGTCAAAAACGTCATAATGTGACTGCGGCATACGTTTTCACATGATCATGTTGCATTCACCTCTGTTTTGAAATAAATGTGTCTCCTGACCAAAAATGATGTTTTCTCCACGAGAAAACGTCAAAAAAGTCATAATATGCTGCGGCATTCGTTTTCACATGATCATGTTGCATTCACCTCTGTTTTGAAATAAATGTGTCTCCTGACCAAAAATGATGTTTTCTCCACGAGAAAACGTCAAAAAAGTCAGAATATGGCTGCGGCATTCGTTTTCACATGATCATGTTGCATTCACCTCTGTTTTGAAATAAATGTGTTCTCCTGACCAAAAATGATGTTTTCTCCACGAGAAAACGTCAAAAAAGTCATAATATGGCTGCGGCATCGTTTTCACATGATCATGTTGCATTCACCTCTGTTTTGAAATAAATGTGTCTCCTGACCAAAAATGATGTTTTCTCCACGAGGAAAAACGTCAAAAAAAGTTATAATGTGACTACAGCAGACGTTTTCACATGATTATGTTGCATTCACCTCTGTTTTGAAATAAATGTGTCTCCTGAACAAAAATGATGTTTTCTCCACGACGAGAAAACGTCAAAAAAGTCATAATATGACTGCGGCATACGTTTTCACATGATCATGTTGCATTCACCTCTGTTTTGAAATAAAGTGTCTCCTGACCAAAATGATGTTTTCCCCACGAGCAGACGTCAAAAAACGTCATAATGTGACCGCAGCATGAGTTTTCAGATGATCATGTTTCATTCACTTCTGTTTTGAAATAAATGTGTCTCCTGACCAAAAGTGATGGTTTCCTCCACGAGCAGACGTCAAAAAACGTCATAATGTGACTGCGGCATACGTTTTCAGATGATCATGTGCATTCACCTCTGTTTTGAAATAAATGTGTCTCCTGACCAAAAATGATGTTTTCCCCACGAGCAGACGTCAAAAAACGTCATCATGTGACTTCAGCATGACTTTTCAGATGATCATGTTTCATTCACCTCTGTTTTGAAATAAAGTGTCTCCTGACCAAAATGATGTTTTCCCCACGAGAAAACGTCAAAAAAGTCATAATATGACTGCGGCATACGTTTTCACATGATCATGTTGCATTCACCTCTGTTTTGAAATAAATGTGTCTCCTGACCAAAAATGATGTTTTCTCCACGAGAAAACGTCAAAAACGTATAATGTGACTGCAGCATACGTTTTCAGATGATCATGTTGCCTTCACCTCTGTTTTGAAATAAATGTGTATCCCGACCAAAAATGATGTTTCTCCACGAGAAAACCTCAAAAAAGTCATAGTGACTGCAGTATACGTTTCAAATGATCATGTTGCATTCACCTCGGTTTTGAAAAAGATGTGATCCTGATCAAAAATGATGTTTTCCACGAGAAAACGTCAAAAAAGTCATAATA
>NW_026621964.1:0-29777 GCF_003711565.1 Takifugu flavidus | reverse complement strand
TTGTTTGAATCACATCAGGGTTGAGGGTACCTTCAACCGGCCAAGGTTGTTCAATATCAGGCCAACGCTTGTTCCATTTCTTTGAGGCCTCTGGTAGGCCTTTAATAAGGGATTGTTTTTCTGCACCACCTCAATTGGGGTCATGCGTTTAACCGCTTTACTCTCCACTTTTGACATTTTGCTGTAGCAGTTGTCTTAGGAAAGTACGGTATATCAATTTCAAACCTTAATATGTAAATGCTTTGTTTATTTCACTTTAATGTTCAATTTAAATGCAAAACTATTAATTGTTTAACTGATGAATACAAAAAGAAATAAATTCAATTAATATAGGAATCTAGAAATATAAAAACATGAAAGGAAACGGCAAAGCAGAATTATAGTAAAGAATTAATAAAGAAGAGTGTGTAAATCAAATTAAAAGGTTGAAGAAATTTATAAATTCCTTATAACTTTCAAACAAATCTGATCTGACTCTAAACCTGTCCAAATGATCTGCAAAACAATCGCTGTAGATGTTTGTCCAAACAATTATGGTGTGTGTATATATAAAATTTCACTGGCCTTAGTGCAAGACCGTTATGTCGCCACCGGCAGATCAATTCCTCCTCTCGTCTGTCCCTACTGGAGTCAAGTTCAGGTGCATCAAAAGTGTAAAAAGGAAACAGAAAAAATTCAATAATTCATGAACTGTCAAACTCCTTCAACAAAATAAAAAGTGCACAATTCTTGAACACTATCATAAATTGTCAACAAACTTCTAATTAATGTGTTATTATCATTGTTTTTATCAAATTATTGTTATTTTTAATGTTATTATGATAAACAATCATCAACAGTAAACAATCATTTAACAATCATTCATAAACCATAATCAGCCAAGTAGATAAACCTGTTGCATTTGTGCCCCAGCATATCTCTTCTTAAATTCCAACACGCATTAAACAATCAAACGCTGATCAATAAAGGAGAGAGAAAATGTGCGCTCCATTTTCTTCTCCTGATGAAACCTGTCACTTCAGAAAGTGAGAGAGGGTTGAGTGGGGAGGGACTCTCCGCATCACCCCTAGGGGAAGCCAACTAGCTCCACCCCTTGAAGTCGAGAACCACTTCCTGTTCACCTCCAATAGTCGGAGAGTGAACATCCGTTCTCGCCAGGTCCAAGCTAGTCACTGGTTGCAGGCCCAACACACAGCTGCAGACTGTGAGCCACACCTTGAGATCCAAAGGATCCAAATCAACCAACAGCGAATATGAATAATTTTTCAAAATCAATATAAGTAAAGTTCTTCAGAGATATTACACAAACATAGAAATCCGCAAAAACAAACTTCTATATTTCTCAATGTTTCTTTGTTCACCACTACTTCAGCATGTATGTATATGTGAGTGTGTGTGTGTGTGTGTGTGTGTGTGTGTGTATATGTGGACCTTGCGGTCCTGCTGGATCACACCCAGTTTCCTTGTCCCAGCACAGAATTATATGATATTCTTCACTACCAGGACCACCCTTAGGTCCTCATCAGACTTCAGATAAAATCTCAATCAATCTATCTGAGGTACAAAAAGATTTTTCCTTTCTTTCTTAGAGTTTCAATCAATTACCCAATTTTTGACAACAACTATGGTAACATCCCCCAGAAGTCACTTCAAACAAAGAGAGAGAGAGAGAGAGAGACGAACAGAACACAGAATCGACTCACGCACACACAGGCGCCACACACACATACAATCTGTCCATGCAGATTTATCCTATTTAAGCATGCCCCGGCGCCGCTGCCGTAAACCACAGTTTGTTTCTCGCGACTGTCCGCACTAAATTTACCACCCTGAAAACTGGGCCCCTGACCGTTAAAAGAGTGTCTTCAAAACGCACTCGTCAGCCACGTCAGAGAGGACACCCCCGACCGGAGATAACCCCAGTTTTCCAATCCCTCAAGAGAGAGAGAGACCGGCCTGTGTACTCTCAAAGGAAACACAGGACTTAGGGCAAATGATCCTGAACCTGCGGCTTTTTAACACTTTAACATCATTTCCTGGCCGTAACCTGACACATTCCTAGTGTCCACGCGCTCTGTCGCCAGTCCTGTACATAACACAGTGTACAGACCGAATAAAGTAAATTCAGAATCAGCTGTCCTTTTTAGCTGAAATGAGCCGTGTAATAAACCTCATGGCCTGTCTCTCCTCCAGAGCCACTACTTCAATCTTTCACAAAACACAAGACAAAAGGTCAAATTGAACAATTTAG
Source organism: Takifugu flavidus (assembly GCF_003711565.1). Taxonomy (NCBI): domain Eukaryota; kingdom Metazoa; phylum Chordata; class Actinopteri; order Tetraodontiformes; family Tetraodontidae; genus Takifugu; species Takifugu flavidus. The sequence continues at coordinate 27,526 of NW_026621964.1, read as the reverse complement.
AAGAAGTATTCCCCAACATCAACACAAAAATGTACATCCACACTAATTATCTTTACGGTGTGTCTAAATTACTCCCCAAAAGCTTAATTGAACCAACTATCACCCCAATGCGTGGAAAGTGTGTACTTTACTTGCCAGCTTGGAGCGGAAGTTGGTCCGAGGAGGCAGATGGAGAAGACGACAGCCACAACCGATCCTGTTCGTGACGCCAATTTTGTTGTGAATCTTCTCCTGGTGGTAGCCGAGATGTGTTGATGAGGAAGGAATCTTCGCAGACACCGACTTGGTTGTCAAAGATGTTTATTGGAGAGAACAGTCAGGTATCAATCGGACGCTGCAGCATGCCCGAGGGAGGTTTCGCGGTCCCGATGGTGAAGAACTCCGAGGTGTCTTCATCGTCACCTCCTTCTTATACAGTCGAGTAAACACATTCTCTACTGATGAGCTCACGCTGTACAATACGGCCAACCCAATGGTATAGCGTTCAGTTATTACCAAAAAAGGGAGTGCTTGAAGATGTTTCATGCTACACATCCTCATATGGAGGACAACCAGGGGCCCACAGGCTCCAGTGTCATCTTTTAGCAGCTCCTCTTACATAAAGGAAGAAGACACAGGACACACATGTGGAGCATGTCCTAATATGGCGCTTAGGTGGCTGTTAACACGTTAGGCCTTACAGATGTAAAGCCTGCATAGAACGGGTCAGATACTACAGTACGCAATTAGTGGATAAGGGATGGTGGTTATGTGGACACAATGCGTATGCACACCTACCAGCAAACTGGTCAGGAGTGTGTGCTCCTGTACATCTCAAGGATCACACAATTATAATCTATGCCAACAACACCGAGAACATAGCACAGAAGCGTTTTAAACGAGATTTGAATGAATACTAGTTCAAACCGCACGACTCAGTGTGGGGCACAGATGTACCACAAGAGTTTAAACACTGGACAGATGGACAAAAGGTCTCCATTAGCCTTTTTCCGTGGGTAGGAGTGGCAAAGAACATATTGAGATTGGAAACGGTTGATTATAGGCTGAAAGTGTTTACTAATTTGACAAAAGTTGCTCTCACAGGAGTCAAGGAAGAAATGACAGCGCTAAGACTGATGACCATGCAGAATAGGATGGCCTTAGATCTCATAACGGCCCCCCAGGGAGGAGTTTGTGCAATGGTAGGAGATTACTGTTGTACGTTCATCCCAGAGAATGATGCGGATGGTCACCTGATAGATAGCGCATTGAGAAATTTAACTAAGCTACAGAGAGCTATGATTGACGATGGTAGTCCTCCACCAGATTGGCTTACAAAAATGCTGTCGGGGTGGAGGGAACTACTGTTCAAGACAGGAATAATGATAGGGATAGTACTGCTAGTATTAGCCATACTAGCTTGTTGTGTAGTACCTCTTGTTCGGGGTTGCATTGGCCGGCTCGTGGGATCAGTTGTTACTAGTACTTTGCTGCAGGTGGAAGAACAATCTCTACTGGACGACGATGAAGAGGAATCGGAAGAAGAATGGATCAATGTAATACAAGATGTAAAAGAAATGTTCAAGATGTCTTAAGCTGTACACATGTTGAATTCTGAGTGTAAGAAATGTGTTTCTAGGAAAATGACGTAATGCATTGAAATTTCATGAAAATGTAAAGATGTAATACTGATGACGAAAATCTAGACGCATTTAACGATAAACAGGAGGGAAATGTGAGAAGGATTATTGTTATTGTTGTTATTAGTATTATCTTTAAATGCTAATGTATGTAGACTTTGAGTGTTTGAGGAATGTTGATAGGAAAGGAAGAACATGAGAGTGCCGTAAAAGTGCTGAAGCTGCTTACTATCAAGCTCAGCACTCAGACGTATCCTGTTGGTCAGGATTAGAGAAGTTTGTAAAGATGTCAGAAGACAATGAATTATGAGATCCTGTTTAGACACCCATTCTGTTTGCACCAATAAAAGAGGTGAGCGAGCAGCAGACGGACGGAGTTGACAGAGGAAGCTTGAACTGCTGCTCGGCTCCCCCTTTGCAAAGGACTCCAGTTGTTTGCGTGGTTACTCTGAGTCTAGTGAACGAACAGCGCGGGTGATCAAAACTTCATCCTCACAAAGTGGCAGTGCCATCTGTCCGGGCCAATCTGAGTCGTTGCAGAAGTGTGTGGAGGGAGATCTGATCTGCCTTTCTGCATTCCTCCCAACAGAATTAGTGGCTGGCCAACCACCATTGTGTTCCAGCCCCTGCCTATCAACCGGGCCAGATGGCCAGTACTGCCATGGCCTTTGTGTTGGTGCCTTTTGTTTGAGTGGTAAACGTGGACCAATGATATCTTCTCATATTTCATTCCTTCTAGTAACTTTCTTCGTTTATCTCACGTCTAGTCCTAGGTCACCATGCACCCCTCTTTCGGAGGAACGAGCTGCACTCCGCACACCTTTTCACCACGTGGTGCAGTTCTCTGAAGTTCATAAAGTTTTGAGTTAACACCATCAGCTGTTGTTTGTCTGCTTAATTTATTTATTCTAACAATTGACAAACTGAGCTAATATTTTTAGAAACCTGGGTTACACCGAGTTTTGAGCAACATACAGCAAGTGCATTGCATAAAGATAAGTTGCCTGTTGGGCGCACAGTGTCTCATCTCCTTGAACAAATGTCTGGAACTGGCAGTTTTTGCTCTGAAATCAAATGATATTCACACATGGACCTGGTATTCCTTAGTGAGTATAAAAACTAGCTGTTAGCATTGGGTAGCAGCATAAGGCTTCATCCCAAGTCCAGGGAGGTCCAGTTGGCCTGGTGACTGTTGTGGCACCTGGAGTGCAGTGCAGACCAGAGGCGGTGCGTTGACAACTTCTGTTCCAGTCGACTAACATTTGGGTCTTGATTACCCACTAAGCTTTTGCTCATTAGCTGTTGTAATCCTGATTCCTTGATCCTTCAATAAATGCTGGGAGATGTTTTGAAAAGAACAATCTTCTTGCGTCGTAGTTGTTGGACTCAAACATGCAGACAAGTGCCTTCTGAGCGGGAAGGCCTTTCTGCCTCTTCCTCCTCCCCCTCAATCCCCCCGTCAATACCCCCAACAAGCAACACTGGCTTGAAACCTTGAGCAGGACCAAGCCCAGGCCCATATAGGGCGACCCTCATGCGGATGACCGGCTGGGTAGAGATGGAGGAGAAGGGGGATGCAGGTAGAAGAAAGAGTAGGTATAGATGATGGAAATACATAGATTACAGCAAGCTGTCATTGTAAGAAATGAGTGGGTCAGAGGTCAGCAGGTTGGTGCACATCCAAAAACAAAGCTTGGTGCAAGATTTGAGACAAACTTGAAGACATTGCAGCAAATGTGTTGAAATCAAACATGTTGCTCACCAAAGTGTGTCAAGATGTCAGTTTATTTTTTACAGTAATTCAGCAATTTCAGGTTACTTTTTAAAGATATTGTTGGTAATCTTTTGTAATTGTCTCCAGGTGCATATTTACACTAGTGTTTGGATCATTTCTTTTGGACGACAATGACTTGTGGCGCAGGAGAAATGGTAGCTGTGGATTTAGGAGAGGGGTAAAAAAAGTTGTGGAAAACTTTACGTGTGTTTGTGGTGAGAGTGAAATAAAGATTCAATTCAATTCAATCTTTATTTATATGGCACTTTTCATACACTAGGTAGCACAAAGTGCCTCACAAAGGATAAAAACAGCAAAGAGAACAAGAGAATCAAGAAAAGGACACACACACACACATGCATACAACACACTTACACACACACCCACACACATAAACAAGCTGGGGCAAGCTGAGACATGGCTGGGCACCGAGACCTGAGGCGAAGGAGACGCCACCTTTGGAGGCCCACCAGGCCGAGGGAGGTCACGGTCTGTGACCACAGGTGGTATCGCCACAAAGACCACCCCGACCCGGACAGACCGGAGGCTCCACACCAAAGCACAGAGCCCCCTAACCGCCCAGGCCAGAGTCGACAATGGGACAGCACCCCCAGCGGTAGACCGGAAACATCTCCCAGCCTGGCAGGCCCCCATGAGGAAACACCATGAGGAAACACTGGAGATAAAAACTGAAGGACTAAAACAGTAAATGGGATAAAAGGTGTAAAGACTAAAAACTGAGAAACTAAGAACTGAGGGAGTAAAACAGTAAAAGTATCAAGTAAAATAAGGATAAGACATAAAAAAGCATGAGGACATAAAAAAAATTAAAAATAATCAGAAAATCAGTTAAAGGCTTGATTAAAAAGGTGTGTCTTGAGCCTCTTTTTAAAAATCTCAACAGTCTCTGCGGCCCTGAGGTTCTCCGGCAGGCTGTTCCACAGTCGGGGACCATAATAACCGAAGGCCGCTTCCCCGTGCGTTTTAGAGCTTACTTGTGGAATGGTTAAAAGGCCAGTGCCGGAGGATCTCAGAGTCCGCGAGGGTTGATAGAATAAAAGCAGGTCAGATAAATAAGTCGGGCCAAGACCATTAAGACATTTAAAAACTAATAAAAGAACCTTAAAATCGATCCTGAAACGCACGGGTAGCCAATGCAGCGATTCTAAAACCGGTGTGATGTGCTCCCGCCCTCTGGTCCTCGTCAGCACTCGTGCAGCTGAGTTTTGTAATAATTGTAGGTTTGTGATGCTCTTTTTTGGAAGACCAGAGAGCAGGGCATTACAATAATCTAAACGACAAGAGATAAAAGCGTGCATCAGCACCTCCGTGCTGGCCTGAGAGAGAAACGGGCGGACTCTGGCTATATTCTTCAGGTGGTAAAAACCTACCTTTGTTATGTTTTTGATGTGTGGAATAAAACTAAGCTCAGAGTCAAGGATCACACCCAGATTTTTTACAGATTGAGATGGCTTAAAATCCTTTAATTTTGGAAAAAGTTTCTCTCTCTGACCTTCAGGACCAATAACTAAGACTTCTGTTTTGTCCTGGTTGAGCTGTAGGAAGTTTTCTGCCATCCATGACTGGATATCTAGAATACAGTTAAAAAGGGCATCAACTGGCCCTGTGTCATCAGGAGCCACGGCAATGTACAGCTGCGTATCGTCAGCATAGCTGTGGAAGCTGATGCCGTGGCTCCTGATGACGTCCCCAAGAGGAAGCATGTAAAGATTAAAAAGGGTTGGACCTAAAATTGACCCTTGGGGAACCCCACACTTTGTCTCATGGATTCTCGAGGAGCATGTATCCATACTTACAAAGAAGCTTCGATCACTAAGGTAGGAGGTGAACCAGTTAAGAACAGTACCAGAGAGGCCGACCAGGTTCTTCAGTCTATTCAATAAAATATGGTGGTCTACTGTATCAAAAGCGGCGGTCAGAGCCAGTAGAACCAACACCGTGAGCTTTTTGTTGTCTAGGTTACACCTGATGTCATTTAAAATCTTTAAAAGGGCTGTCTCTGTACTGTGGTTCATCCTAAAACCAGACTGATGCCTCTCTAAAATATCATTTGAGTTTAAAAAATCATTTACTTGGTTAAAAACAAGTTTTTCTAAAATTTTACTTAAAAATGGTAGGTTGGATACTGGCCGATAGTTATTTAAAACGCTAGGGTCTAGATTGCTCTTCTTCAGAAGGGGCTTCACCACCGCCACTGCTGTTAAGCGACATTCATATCAAACTCGCGGCCCCCCAACATTAAACTTTATTATTACGGCGGGGGCCGCAAACTATCGTCCGCGAGCCTGAGACCACTGCTCAAGAGATTGATTAAATTGCATAACAACGTTTCTGATTTTGTTTATGTGATACAACAGAGTTGTGGCCCCAAATTTTATGAGGGTAACCTAACAATATTTCCATTTGTTAATGATTTGATTGTTAAATGGTATGAGCTAAAGGCTATACAAGAAGGACAAGCAGGAAAGAAACGTTCCAGTTTATGGACTTTAAAAAAAAAAAAAAGAACACAGAAAGCCTCCAGCCACACCTGTACTGGTGGCACAGCTGAAAGGACGGGAAATGCGAGCCTATTTGAAATTCTTTTTCATGGGAGCAAAACAGAGCATGAATGAATAAAGTTATTGCTTCATACTGGCTGTCACTTGGAAAAAGGTTTGAGACTTTCTGAACTTCACTGTGATGGTTTTGACAAAGCATCTGACATTCCCTTGCTGTGGTGTTTGTGGATGAACATTCAGCTTTCAAATTCTGCACTTTTTCTCTTTATAATTTTTGTACATGTTGTAAAAATCATAATACCATTTACTATTCATATTGTATTATGCTATGCAGTTCTAGTTTGATGCTAGCTTTATTTTCCAGCCTTGTCCTTATGACCTGTACAGTGTAAATGAAGTGAACTTTAATATTTTGAAAGCGGCCATACATGTCTTAAAATATACATTATTTCTTGTTTATGCACACTATTAAAGTTTGAGAGTTCTTATTACCCAGGCCAATCTAAACTACTGAATGAATTTAGGGGTTTTGTAAAATTGCTGAAAAGAACAAATCATCTTATAGTAATTGAAGGTTACAGATATGAAAAAATAAATCCATGTGCCATGAGTGTACAGTATATGCAATTTAAAAAAATATTGAAATATCAGTGTGGGAATTTACCTGAACTGGTGATCACTCAACAAAGGCCTCTTGGCAGCTAAAAACCTCCTCATAGTGTCCTCAAGATTTGGTATAGGAAGCCTGTTGTTGAAAAGATTTTTGCATTTTCTGGTGGCCATCATATGTTAAGCAATATCAATGAAACACTGCAAGTTAACAACAACAAGTGGCAGAGTTGTGTTTGAAAGAACATTTCTGTGAAAAGAGAAAAATAAAGAACAATTTGCAACAGTGTTCGTTTCCATTATTATTATTATTATTTTAATTTAGCAAAATAACTAAAGTTGAAGAAAATATGTATGACACGTTTTAACTCCTTACCTGGGTAAACTCTTCTGGTAATGCATTGTTGGCACAAGACTTTGTTGCAAATAGTCACCTGAAGATGGCTTTTTGCTGCTGTAGTTTATTCTACGGATATCCAGAGCAGAGATTCTTAAATTCAATTTTGCAGGCTTCCCCAGTAATGCTGTGTACCGCACAGAGAGTAGATTGGCCATCATGCCGAAAATAACGTTTCCAATTAGATTTTTTCAATTTTGCCTTTAAGATATGTCTCCGTGGAAATGGTTTTCTTTTACACAACAAACAGACTTTAGTGTTCTGTGCAGACAAAACTCCCCCAGTGTGACTGTCTAAACAGACGAATATGCAGATGTTGGAACTGGTAAAACTACTTTGCTGCTAAAAACAAGAGGGTTTAACCACAGTTAATGTTTCAATAGAAGTTATGAGCTAGTATCCATAATCCATCAAGGGAACACTTTGTTGTGTAGCTACACATTGTGTAGCTGATGGCGGTGAGTGGGTGTGAAGGGGTGTGATGTTAGTCGTGAGAAGTTACTTTTGGTTTTCATGTACAAATAAACACATACTCACATGCATGCATACAATAAAATTTGTATTACGGGCTTCTGGTTTGGCTAATGCTGGAGTAAGACATACTGTGGAGCAGCTCACCCAGGCTTAATAAATACTTCATATTTGGGTGGAGGGACTGGAGGAAGAATCACCAAAGACTGAGGGAAAAAGGAAAAAATACCAAAAGACAAAATAAACACAACTCAACGTCGAATGCTAGCAACACAGGACTAGTTCAAGCTAACACCCGTAGTGGAGTAGCGGCAAGTCAGAGGAATTCAGGAACAGACCTGGACTCTAGATGTATCATCAGTTAATGCAATTAATAGGCTAAAGAATGATATTCTGTAGCAGAATGATTGTACAAAAGAGGAAATTAATTAAGTGAGGCAAGAAGTCAAGTGGAAGCTCAATAATCTTGCAATACCAGTGCAGAGTCTATCATACCGTATTGATGAGGTCCTGGATGGAAAAGGTGGAGGGAAGGATCGAGGAGGCAACTAAGACACTCTGCACATATTTCAACCAACAAAGATTCGTGCAGAAAAAATTAACCCAATTAGATTCCTGATCGAGAAAAAACAACATTCATCTATGGAGCGGCAGAGGGGGAATAGGGAAAGTGAGTTGCTAGCATCAAGGCATTGACCTGAAAATACAGCGGGCTCATCAGACCCGTGTCCTGATGCATCCTGACCAATTGTTGTAATCTACTTGGTCTTTACCACCCTCAGGAGAAGGAGACCAACATGGCCCAGAGAGAGAGGAAAAAATACAGGTGTTCCATAGAAGACACACTGAGGAATCTTGAATGCAGACTTAAACTTCATGGTATGAAACATGGTATGACTCTGGTGTGAATGGGTATTTTCTTTCTAAGAAGCTGCAGCTAACTGTCCCAGAAAGCATGCTAACAAAAGCAGCTGCACTTCCTCACTACAGTCTCTCACCATTGCAGTCCTGGATTTCCTGTAAAATCATTATGGACCATGAACTTTTAAGTGACTTTTACAGGGACTTCCTGACAAGCCTGGTAGGCCACCAAGAGGTGTCCATTGAGGCGAATGCGGTTGTGTCTCGTGTTTCTGTGCTGGCTGGTGTTTGTTTTTACCTTACCTCACTCTGTTTTTTGTCTGAAGTGCAGTGGGATAGAGGTTGTTTATGATTTGGCTAACATTTTTTTCACACTCGCTCATCATTTGCAATAACCTTGTCTATATAAAACCACCTGGGAGATCTACCCAACGCCAGATGGCTATATTAACTGCCGTGGGCACCGTCTGTGTTTTACAGGAGAACTTTTCCTGCGTATTCACTTGATTTTTGTGGTTCAAGTGAGATTGATTCACCTCGCAGTTTTTGTGTCCATTAAATTTTTCATTAAGCCAGAGTCTCTTTTTACATTGCTACAACTGGTGTGGGGGCACAATTGGTGGCAGCTGGCACTGCTGGCAGGCGCATCTGTAGGCAATTTACATCGTGCTGCCTATTTAAGCAGGTTGCGTCTTGTCAGTGTGTCTGTTGGTCTCGAGGCTGTCTGTTCGTCTTCCTCGACGTGTGCTGGTGTTCTGTGTTTCCTGGAGGGCCGCCCCTGTTCCCTGCGCCCTGAATATTTAAAGGTGAATAACATTTAGTTTGTGAGTGAAAAGCAAGCAAAAAGCCTTTTATGAATAATCTAATAATGTAGCAGGTGGATGGACAATGATGCTCAATGAGCCCCTCTGATGGTGCATTGTGCAAGAGGAATGGTGCCTTTAACCAGAGATCTCGAATAGATGTGAATGACAAATGCAGTCATTTGTCTCTTATGATTTACTATGTGTGCGTGTGTGAGTGCTGATGCATGGAGGAAACAGAGAGCAAAAAGCAGAAGGACAATCAAGTGTCAGAATCTATGGACGATCTTTATTGTTCCTATACAATGAGATTATTGTCTCCACATACAATGAGATGAAAATCAAGTCCTTTCACAGAGTCGACATGTACGATTAGTATATCATTGCAAAGCTTCAGTGAAAACGTTTTCGAGCGCCATTAAAATACATAGGAAGCTACAGTCGGTCTATTTCCCATGAACCATAAACATGTCTCACTCATACAGTATACATCTTTCCTAGTCATTAAAGTCAACTGAATGGTTTTTCTTCTAGGACAGTAAATATGTCTTCTAAAGACTTGTACACACATCGATTAAATTCCTGGTGGCTGCCGTCCAGGTAGCTTGTAGTACTGTAGCTAATGGTGTTATCGTGCAAACAATAGTGAAGACCAAATCCATCAGGCACATCTGGGGCAAAGACTACCATTCTGAAGGATAGGTTGGGGACTGTGCTGGTGGACAAGGTGAAGTGATCTAGGTCATAATCTGTATACAGGCTGTGCAGTTCCTGGTCCTTGGAAAGTGCCAGGTCACGCAGACCATAGAGATGACAGTATAAACCTTGGCCTGTCAGACAGAAAAATAAGTGTATAATGTAAATGACATTGATTGCCCATGAAATTCCTCTTGGAAGATGTTCTGATGTAGCAATGCTACAGGTGTCTTTCTCTCATTAAAGGTTTTAGGGTTTTTTTTCAGACTAATCCCAACTGCTTAAGTTGAGCAGACCAAAAGTGGATTCAAAACTAAAAATAATAAATCAAAATTAAATAATAATACATGTAACTGGTCAGACTGGGCTGGCTCACTCCTGGACTGTTCTCTGGACTCCATTGACGAGGTGGGTGAGAGGAGGATGTTAGCCAAGCTGACATCAATTATGGACACCCCCTCTCACTCCCTACACGAGACTGTGGAGGCCTTAAGCAGCTCCTTCAGCAGCAGACTGTTACACCCAAAAGGGAACGTTACCGCAGGTCATTTATCCCAACTGCCGTCAGATTGTTCAACATGCACAACACTTAATTGTAGAACAAATAACCCAGGGTTCGCAAATTTGCACTAACTAATCATCCTACCTCTGGAATGTCTTATTTGCACATCTTATTTGCACCTTCATTTTTCTTCACACTGTCCGACACTCCTTCTCTACATAATTTTAATTTCTGTATATACTGTACAATGTACATAGCAATGCACATAATATAAGAGTCTTTTTATTTTAATTTTTTTCTTTTAGTACTTTTCTGTATTGTACACCACGGGCTACTGCTGTAACTTGCAATTTCCCCAATGTGGGATCAATAAAGTTTTTTATCCTTATCCTTTATCCTTATGTAAAATAATAGTGGGACTCATTTCAACTGATATTTTGGTGCTCAGAGCAGCCACCCAAGTATAGTTTAGCAACATTTATAATGAAATCATGTTTTATAAAACATATTATTCGACTTGTAAGAAAATGAACTGTGACCTTGTTGTAGCCTTTGGGCAACTTATCTAAGGATTTGTTTAATGTACTAGCAATAACCAGCTGCATAAATAATTTTGCAGGTGTAAGACTTTATTCATATTATTGTTGTTGTTGTCTGCCATAATGTGCAGCTTGCTTGCTGCTTTGGGATGAATGACCAAACAAATTAACATAAATATATTTAACTCTGAATTAGACTAAGGGAAAAGTGCTATATGGTTGTGTTATATTTACACAGTATTATAATTGAAATCACCAAGCAAATCCAAATAAATTAACTGCGACTTGTGTCTGTATCATGATCCTGTCTTTATTGCTTGTTATGTTATTGCGACTTGTTTCCGTAAGTGGATGGGGTTGACCCGTTTTCTGACTCTTGCTTTTGCTGCCTCACCTGTGGCTAATCGGTGTTATTGGGACTCCTCTTAAGCAGCCAACACCAGCCAATCAGTGTAAGATGGCTCTGTCCTTTCCATTGGTAACCTTGCTGTACTTGTTAAATTAACTTTCGTGTTTTCTCTCCACAAACCCCCCACCCTCGAAGAGCACCATTACGCACCTTTGAATCACGATTGCACAGTTTGTAAATATTAATAAACAATCAATTGTTTAACTTTTGGATTTTGTCTTCTGTCTCCAATTTTATTGTTTGCCTTTGAGGGCTTTACAGTCGTGACACCCTCTATTTCCAGCTTTGATCAGGCAAGGGCACAGCAAGGTGTGTGCTGAGGGGCTGCTGCTGTTGGCAGAGATGGCAGTTTGTTACACGACCAGATTTTTTTGCTTTATCATAGCTTTTCATATCATTGAAATTCACTTATACTCTGCAGCAAAAAAAGTCAAGCACATTAAATATGTTCTGGTAATTAAATGAGCTACACAAGCCAAAATGGCTCTGAAATTAGTTGGAAAAGTTCTGTGCAAAAGAGTGTTGATAACCAAAGCATCACTTTTAACCAATCAGCTAAGCTGAATGCCATTCGAGCAGTACAGCCAAGTATGTTTCATGAAAAGTTAGTCCATGCATTTGTTACTTCCATGCTGGACTATTGTAATTCTTTATTATCAGGGTGTCCAAACAACTCTTTAAGAAGCCTCCAGGTGAAATGCTGCAGCTAGAGTTCTGACAGGTATTGACAAAAGAGATCACATAACTCCTGAACTGGCTTCTATTCATTGGCTACTCATACTTTTGATCAAAATCTGTCAATTTAACTCACACATTAAAATAGTCTCGAGAAGTGCCTTTTTTCAACTGAGAAACATCGCAAAGATCAGGAAACTACTGACCCACCATGATGCTGAAAAGTTAGTCCATGCATTTGTTACTTCCAGGCTGGACTATTGTAAGTGTTTATTATCAGGGTGTCCAAACAACTCTTTAAGAAGCCTCCAGGTGATCCAAAATGCTGCAGCTAGAGTTCTGACAGGTATTGACAAAAGAGATCACATAACTCCTGTACTGGCGTCTTTTCATTGGCTGCCCATTAAATTAAAATAAATTAAATTCTATTAAAATTCTTCTTCTGACCTACAAGTTCCACAGAGGCCTATCTCCATCCTACCTGGAGGAGCTAGTGACACCTTATCATCCCAATAGACCGCTCTGTTCTAAGAATGCAGGTTTACTTGTGGTTCCCAGAGTCTTTAAAGGTAGAATGGGGGGCCGTGCATTTAGCCACCAGGCCCCACTGCTGTGGGACCAGCTTTCTGTCCAGGTAGGCTGGGAGGCTGACTCTATTTCTACTTTTATTATCCAGAATCCAGGAACATGATCACCTGACAGGCCTCTGTCACCCTACTGGATCAAGGCTTAGCTTCCTTTCCTTTCCTTTCCTTTCCTTTCCTCTCCTCTCCTCTCCTCTCCTCTCCTCTCCTCTCCTCTCCTCTCCTCTCCTCAATCAATCAATCTTTATTTATATAGCGTCTTTTACAATCAGAATTGTTTCAAGGCGCTTTCCAGAATCCCAGGGCCTAACCCCAGACAAGCAACAGTGGCAAGGAAAAACTCCCCTTTAACAGGAAGAAACCTGGAGCAGGACCAGGCTCATGTAGGGGGATCCTCCTGCTGATGGCCGGCTGGGTAGAGAGAGAGGAGAAGGGGGGGGGAGGACAGGTGAGAGATAAAATAGGTAGGAGAGGAGACGAGAGGGGTACAGGAGAGGAGAGGAAAGGGGTAGAGGAGAGGAGAGGCATAGAGCATAGAAATACATACAAAAATACATTATATTGAATTAAATTGAATTGAATAAGCTGCTAGTTGAGTGGGTCAGCGGGGTCAGAGGTCAGTATACAGCTCTGAAGGCAGCGATACCTGTAAATGGATACGGAAGGGAGGGGGGGGGGAAGCAGAAAAACTACACAGGAAATAGCATTACTAGTCTAATTGATGAGCAGGAGAGGAGAGGAGAGGAGAGGAGAGGAGAGGAGAGGAGAGGAGAGGAGAGGAGGGAAGAGGAAACCATGACCCAGTGGGGTGACAGAGGCCTGTCAGGTGATCATGTTTCTGGACCCCGGCAGCCTTGGCCTATAGCAGCATAGCTAAGATGTTAACCTAATGATTAGACGACCCCCTAAGTATGATAATTTGTCTGTCTATGATAATAACTGGAACTACAGAATTAGTAACAATAAGCTTTTTCAAAGAGGTAGGTTTTAAGCCTAATCTTAAAAGTAGCGATGGAGTCAGCCTCCCGTACCTGGACAGGGAGCTGGTTCCATAGCAGGGGGGCCTGGTAGCTAAATGCTCGGCTCCCCATTCTACCCCTAGAAACTCTGGGGACCACAAGTAGACCAGCATTCTGAGAGTGGAGCGGTCTATTGGGCTGGTAAGGTGTCACTAGCTCCTCCAGGTAGGATGGAGCTAGGCCTCTGAGGACCTTGTAGGTCAAAAGAAGGGTGTTAAAAATTATTCTAAATTTAACGGGCAGCCAATGAAGAGACGCCAGTACAGGAGTCATGTGATCTCTTTTGTCAATACCTGTCAGAACTCTAGCTGCAGCATTTTGGATCACCTGGAGGCTTCTTAAAGAGTTGTTTGGACACCCTGATAATAAAGAATTACAATAGTCCAGCCTGGAAGTAACACATGCATGGACTAACTTTTCAACATCATGGTGGGTCAGTAGTTTTCTAATCCTTGTGATGTTCCTCAGGTGAAAAAAGGCACTTCTAGAGACTAATTTAATGTGTGAGTTGAAGGAGAGATTTTGATCAAAAGTTACTCCAAGATTCCTCACACAGAGACTAGATGTTAATGAGATACCATCTAGAGTGATCATGTGATCTAATCTATCCCTGAGAGGTTCAGGACCAAACACCATGACCTCAGTTTTTCCTGGGTTAAGGAGGAGGACATTTGAAGACATCCAGGACTTTATGTCTTTAAGACAGGTCTGAAGCTTCACTAACTTCTCTGTCTCCTCTGGTTTCATGGATAGATAAAGCTGAGTGTCATCAGCATAACAATGAAAATTTATCCCATGCTGCTGAATAATGTTCCCTAAGGGAAGCATGTACAAGGTGAAAAGGATTGGTTCAAGTACAGAACCTTGAGGAACTCCATGGCTAACCCTACTGTATGATGAGGGAACGCCATGGACATGAGCAAACTGGTATCTATCAGATAAATATGATCTAAACCAGTCTAGTGCTGTCCCTTTAATGCCAATCACATGTTCCAGTCTCTGTAACAGGATGCTGTGATCAACTGTATCAAAAGCAGCACTGAGGTCCAGCAGAACCAGCATAGAGACCAGTCCATGATCTGAAGCTATAAGAAGATCATTAGTAACTTCAAGAAGCGCTGTTTCTGTGCTGTGATGAGCTCTAAAGCCTGACTGAAACATCTCAAACAGGCTGTTTCTCTGCAGGTGCTCCAGTGACTGAGTCACCACAACCTTCTCTAGAATTTTAGAGATAAAAGGAAGGTTGGATATCGGCCTATAGTTTGCTAAGACATCAGGATCCAGTGATGTTTTTTTAAGCAACGGCTTAATCACTGCCACCTTGTAGGACCGGGGTACATAACCTGTCACTAAACAACAATTGATCTGGTCCAGGACAGAACTGCCAATCAATGGTAAAACATCCTTCAACAGGTGTGTTGGGATGGGATCTAAAAGACACGTGGTGGTCTTGGATTTCTGAATTAGCGAAGACGCCTCAGAAAAATATATAGGGCTGAAGGAGTTTAAGGGCTCGTTGGAGAACCTGTATGTTCCCACAGTCAGCACATCTGGTGATGGTCCAGTTGTAGGGATGGCCTGGTTAGCTTTTTGTCTGATAGCTAGAACTTTATCAGTGAAGAATCTCATGAAGTCTCATGAAGAAGGGATATGTGGATCTAAAACACTGTGACTCTTGGTTAATTTGGCCACAGTGCTGAAAAGAAACCTGGGGTTGTTCTTATTTTCCTCAATTAAAGAAGAAAAATAAGCTGTTCTAGCCTTACGGAGGGCCTTTTTGTAAACTAACAGACTGTCTTTCCAGGCTGCATGATAGCTATCTATTTTACAAGAATGCCACTTCCTTTCTAGTCTGCGCGCTTTCTGCTTGAGGGTCCTGATGTGTGAATTATAACGGGGCACACCTCCTCTGATTTACTATTTTCTTTTTCAGGGGGGCAACAGAATCAAGTGTGATTCTCAGTGAGGTTGCTGCACCTTCAGCAATAGAGTCAACCTCAGCAGGGCTAAGATTATAATGACTGATCCCTGGGGAAACACACAGTGGTCCTGGGATTAGCACAGGGATCACTTCCTTAAACTTAGCTACAGCATTATCTGAAAGACATCTGCTCTTGTAAGACTGTGCTCTGAGCATAGAAGAATCCTTAATCATAAATGTAAAAGTGATCAAAGAATGATCTGACAGGAGTAGGTTCTGAAGGAACACTGACACATGTTCTACCTCAACACCATAAGTCAGAACTAGATCTAGGGTGTGGTTGAAGCTATGAGTTGGTTGGTTTATGGTTGCGATGAGCAACACAGGAGCTCCCCAAGGAACTGTGCTCTCCCCCTTTCTGTTCACCACCTACACAGCTGACTTCCAGTACCACTCTGAGACATGTCATCTCCAGAAGTACTCGGATGACACAGTCATAGTCGGGTGTGTGGAGAATGGACAGGAGGATGAATACAGGGACCTTGTGGAGAGTTTTGTTAGGTGGAGCAGGGAGAACCTTCTGCAGCTCAACGTGACCAAGACGAAGGAGATGGTGGTGGATTTCAGAAAAAGCAAGTCCCCACCCTCCCCAGTCTGCATTAGTGGGAAAGAAGTGGAACTAGTCCCATCTTACAGGTTCCTGGGTGTTCAGCTGGACAATAAACTGGAGTGGTCCAAAAACACCGATGCTGTTTACAAGAAGGCCATGAGCAGACTCTATTTCCTCAGGAGACTCAGGTCCTTCAGTGTTTGCAGCAGGATGCTCCACATGTTCTACCAGTCTGTCCTGGCTAGTACCATCTTCTTTGCTGTGGTGTGCTGGGGTGCAGGCATTAAAGCAAAGGATGCCAACAGACTCAACAAACTCATTAAAAAGGCAGGGTCTGTTGTTGGATTTAAACTTGCAAACTTGGACGAGGTGGTGAGGGACAGGATGGTGTTGAAATTGCGGACAATCATGGACAATCCCTCCCACCCACTCCATAACACAGTGGACAAACTGAGAAGCAGCTTCAGCAACAGACTCCTGCAGCCTCGCTGCTCTAAGGAACGGTACAGGAAGTCATTCCTGCCGTCCGCCATTAAATTCTATAATTCACCCAAACCAACTCAACGATAATTGTGTAATGTTTATGTTGTAATTTTATTTCTATATTATTCTATATTGATGTATATATGCTTATAATGCTTATAATATGTATATATATATATATATTATATATATATATATATATATATATATATATATATATATGCTTATAATATATGCTGTATATATGCTTATGACGTTCTAATCTTATTTGTATTTATTTATTCTGTTTCTATACTTTGTATAGGTTGCTACTACAATTCAATTTTCCTACGGGGATGAATAAAATACATCTTAATCTTAGATAGACAGATGGACGGACGGACGGACAGACGGACAGACAGAGATAGTCTCCTCTCCGAGTAGATCAGCGATGATGTTATTTCCTGTGTAGTTTCTCTGCTTCCCCGTATACATCTACAGGTATAGCCGCCTTTACAGATGTATGCTAGCCTGCTGACCTCCGACCCTGCTGACCCACTCAACTCTACCGGCAGTTTATTATAATAATTAATGTAATTAATGTATTTCTATGTTCTGTACCTATTCTCTCTTCTAACTGTCCTCCTCCTTCTCCTCTCTCTCTACCCAGCCGGCCATCAGCAGGAGGGTCCCCCTACATGAGCCTGGTCCTGCTCAAGGTTTCTTCCTGTTACAGGGGAGTTTTTCATTGCCACTGTTGCTCATTGGGGGGTCAGGCCCTGGGATTCTGTAAACAATTTTGACTGTAACAGACGCTGATAAATAAAGATTTATTGATTGATTGATCAGAAAATCTCCAGATGGCTTATCTAAAACCCAAAGCAACAGTGCAAATAGCAAATTGGCCAAGGCAGGGACAAAGTATGCAACTGTGTACAACTTATCTTGTAAAACATATAAAGACATGTGACTGGGTTATATGTGCAAAGAAGCCAAAATTTTTGATGCAGACTTATGCTGCACAACCTATACTGGATAATTGCACTTATTAGGCTGTCAGCATTTATCCCCCTGATTGTTCGCACTGACTAAGAGAATTATTGGGTCGTCACCATCACATTCCATTCCCTGCTAGACTTGCTGACCTCTGAGTTGATCTAATTGTGTAAAATGAGTTAAACAAATACTGGAAAAGAAGTGTTCCCATGGAATTAAGAATATATGTAAGATATTAAACTCTCCCCTTTCTTTGCATTTATGGTGTCACAAATTATAGCTACAAAAATGTTAAACTCACCCATAGATGCTTCTTTGACAAGCTGCCTGTGGTACCTGGAGCACTGGTAGAGCATGGCCTTTAGTTGTTGTACGCTGTGTTGGTCTCGCTGACAAACGAAGGCATTAGAACATTGTTTTGTGTAGGTGGTGGCTGATGGAATAATCTCTAAACGACCATGCTTGAATCTCGCCATACTGCATGACTCAGACGTAGGAACAGTTTGTCCACGCATCCTCAGGAAGCCCATTTGAAAAGCAAGCTGGGCTATACTGTCTGGGCTCAAGTTATTTTTCTTCATTGTTTCCGTCCCACCTTTCCCAAAGATCATAAAATCAATACTGAGTTGTGACACATGTAAATCAAAGTTGTCATTGGCTTTCTTGATGCCGTTCTTCAGCACACTGTCCAGGTTAAACTGTAACTGATGCACAGCAGAAGCTGAATCCACGGCAGCAGCAACAGAGCCTGGGTGCACCTGCGGCTGCTCTGTTGAGTCTTTGTAGATTTTTCCCAAAATATCAGTCATGGTCATGCCATCACCCCAGGAGTGCTCCATGCAAATGCCAGCTTCACCAGATTTTGAAACTTGGAGACTGAAAGACTTATCAAGCCACCTATTGCAGCCATTAGCCAGCAGCAAACTATGTAACATGTCATCACCCTTCTTCATACTTGCATCATCCAGACAGAGACAGCAAACAGCGCTGTCCACAAGCCTTAAATTGTCTGTATTTCCACAATTTACCAGTTTGTCCCTCAGTTCGGCCCACACGTCTCGGTTCTCACTGGTTAAGATTCCAATAGGAAAGGCAGGTGCTGGTGTCAGGTCAGTCAAAATGTAGTTCAAGTGGGCCTGGATCTCTGTAGGCTTCAACAAGTTTCCATCCCTGTCTACAACATCAAAAACATACATGTTGCCATTTCTCATAACAAGAACATGGCGGCTTTCTCATTAGTAAAGAGCTCATCTCGGCCCTGTCCTGGAATTCGAGTTGTATTAAAGACACGATGGTACTGAGACATGTCCAGTGGGTAGGCGTCAACCATCTGAGCTCCATAAGGCTGGAAGTGTAAAACATTTGGCTCCAGTAGTCCAGCTCGCAGTGTTTTCATGTAGCGCAAAGTTGAGCAGAGCAGATTGGTGGCCCGCAGCAACTGTTGATTATACTCTGTCTTTGGGTCTGGTCGAAGCAGCACAAAAATATTGAAGTGCAGTAAAGATTTGCGATTTTTAAGATAAATGTCTAACCAGGGTCCTGAAAGAAAGTTATTCATCCATCAGTACATATAAATTGTTTCTGTTTTGTAATGATAAGAATGTTAAAATCACCTGAAATGTAGCTTGTGTGTTTGTTGATTTTATCCTTAGCTACCAGTTCCTTGTGTAGTTCTCTGCCGACACCATTCAGGAAGTCTTGGGCAATTTTCTCTGTGGTTCTCAGATCACAAGATGATAAACATTGTTACCAATAATATAATACAGTTATGGTGACAGTATTTTGATTTACTTCATTAAAACTTTGAAATTTCCATTTCCGCTGTTCAAACAAATGCATATGCATGCTGTATACACGTTCACTCCATCAAAGAAATAGTGATAACACATTGCTAGAATGTTAAAGAAGATGTTAGATGTTCTCCTTCAAAATGAAATTACACTTATTGCAGATTGGATAGTCAAAAACAATTTAGGTTTAAATGTATCGAAAACCAAATATGAATTTTGCACTCAGGCAAGATTTAAATTTATGCATCTCTTTAACTGGCAGCTGTGTTGGCCAGGTTAATGAGGTTAAACTCCTTGGGGTTCACAATGACAGTAAGTTATCATGGTAAAAACATGACAGTAAAATTGTAGGAAAAATGGGAAGGAATGATAAGATAATGCTCCTCCTTCCTTAGACCCAACACCACCTTGCAGGTTATCCAAGCTCTTTTCACACTCTGTTTGGCTGTCTGGTCATAAAGAGCTGCAGTTAGTTCAAAATAGAGCAGCACGTCTTGTCCTTCGGTGTTCAATGACGAAAAACATGGACAAAATGCATGCTGATCTTGCCTGGCTTAATGCTGGAGACAGATAAATAAGATAATAAGATAATTTAACACAAAATAAGATGAAAAAATAAACAAATTAAGAATTAATAAGAAAATAAAGCAATCAGCAATAAATAAATAAATAATAATACAGCAGATATAGAAAAGTGAAGAAACCACATATAGTTGCTGCTGACCAGAGAAATTTAATTATTATTATTCACATTCAAATGTCTGTATTAACAGTTCTTTAACCTCTAACTTTCTGAACAAGAATGGATCATTGAACATGAGCTGTTCTGAACATGGCTTCTCTTGCCTACTTCTTGCTGCTAGAGACCTGACAGCGCTTCCTCTCACATAGCCGAGCCACATTTGGCTTGAGGGATGAAACAGTTGAGACCCTCAATAGGGCTTGAAGATGCTCATCAGTCAGTCTAGACTTGTACTTATTGAAGTTCAAGGTGGAGAAGAGCTTTTCGCACAAGTATGTGCTCCCAAAAAGGCACATGGTCCGCTTGAACATCCGGGAAAGCTCAGGGAAGCTGGGGGTCAATTCTCTCAAAAATGGCCAAGCTTGTCTGCTTTTCCACTAACCTCCCTGAACTTGGCTTTAAGTTCAGAGTTGCACTGAAGTTGCACACTCCATTTGAGCACAGGAGGGGCATCTTGCACATCAAAAGAGAAGGGGTCCGCAAAAATTTGAAATCTGGCTCTGTGCGTCTTGAAGTCTGCGAATCTGTGTTCAAATTCCTCCTGCAGCTTCAAAATTACATCAACATACTTCTGATCACTGAATGGTGTTGAAATGGAATTTTATTGTGAAATGTAAATTGAGTGCAAAAGGAAGGGTTGAAATGGAAATTTAGGAGAGCAGATGAGGTCCGTTTGCCACCTCATGCATTTGCAAGAAACAAAGGTTCAAAGGAGACCAGCGTCAAACGACTGAGGGGGGGGGCATTCTCAGTCATTCAACTTCTTGCGCCAGCCGGAACACCTGCTGTGAAGGCACCAAACACCTGCGGTGCATGCAGCGCGCACCTACTGTGTTGACGTCCTGTGTCCTGTGCATGCAGCACACACATGCTGTGAAGACGTCCTATTTCCGCGCCTCAGAGGCGGGCCTTCGGCTATATAAGATCAGAACTGTGAACACTTAGTAGAGATCTCTCCGCATGCTTCCGTGTATGTATCCTGACTGACTGACTGGAATAAAACCATCTCCTACGCAGTAACTTAGATTCATAGTTTACTTCTCAAAACGGCTAAAAATCCCGCAACAGTGTGCCTGCGTCCATGAGTGCATTGCATGCTGGGAAATGGCAAAGGTTTGCCTGAGAGACCTGGGCTTTCCATAACAAAGGTTTTGTGGTGAATGCTCTGGCGTTATCATAGGCAGCACTGACAAGTTGCCCCTGGCCTTGTAAATTCTTGTTCAGTACATTAAGTTCATGTGTTATGTCAACAAGAAAAGCTAACTCCATGAGCAGTTTGGGATCACTCATCACAGGAACAGCCACCCCATCCTTCTCCATGAAGGCTTTCACTTCTTCTCTCAACTCAAAAAATCTCTTCAGCATGTTTCCCCTGCTGAGCTAACGTCCCTCAGTGAAGTAGAGCACATCTCCATATTCTGATTCCATATCCTCTAAAAAAGTACGGAACCTTCTGCGCTTTAAACCCCTGGATTTGATGTGGTTGATGCATTTCACAATGACAGACATCACATTATCAAACTTCAGGCATCTGCTGCAAAGGGCCTGCTGATGGATAATGTAGTGCAGAGCAATGGCTTCTTCCACACACCCTCCTCTTCCAGTTTTTTTTAACAAGTGCCACCAGTCCATTTTTTCTCCCTGTCATTGATGGCGCTCCATCGGTTGTTATTCCAACAAACCTCTTCCATTGCAAACCGGCATTCTGAATGGCATTACACAGCTGGTGAAATATCTCCTGAGCTGTGGTCTGGCCATGCATTGGAATTACTATGAGCAACTCCTCCATAACTTCAAAATTGTCTTCAACACCACGGACATATATTGCGAGCTGGGCGGTTTCGGTGATGTCTGTGGTATCATCAAGAGCAACTGAGTATACACTGAAACATTTTGCTTTCTCACAAAGTTGATCATAAATATCACTTGACAGGTCAGAAATGCTCTCTGCCATGGTGTTGGCAGAAAGGCTGATGTTGCTAAACTGATCTTTCTTTTCTGGACAGACAATACCTGCAGCTTCTAATATGCACTTTTTTGACAAATTCACCCTCCGTGAATGGCTTTCCTGCTTTAGCAATCATCTCACTAACCACATAGCTAGCTTCGACTGCTGCCGTACTCTCTTTGGTTGCTTTCTTAAAGAAATCTTGTTGCCTCAATAGACGTGTTTTAAGATTGGCAACCCGGTTGGCTCTCTCATCTCCCTGGTATTTTGCATACTCCTCAGCATGCCTAGTTGTGAAATGACGTTTCAAATTGTATTCCTTGTGCACTGCAACTTTCTCTCTGCAAATAAGACACGTCGGGGTGCCCCTGTGCTCAACAAAGAAATATTATATTTCCCACTTTTCCTGAAATTGTCTGTGTTCATGACCAACCTTTTTCTTCACTGCAGTCTTTGAAAAAGACATGTTCGGGGCTGTGTAATATATAATCACCCTCGGTGTCGCTGTCACGTTGAAGTTTCGTGTTGAAGTTTCGTGACGCACGGAGAACCTAATTTCCGCAATGTGCGTCAACGCCCAATGTTGCGAGTCCACAACAAACTGCTCCAATTCAAAATGCAGCAGAAAAAGTGAGTTTTTAAACAATATCACACTCAAGGTTGCGCCGTGATACTGAACATCAGCACTAGTGTGATTCATAGACTGTTATTCTATCGTAGGCACGAGGCTGCAGATAATCAGCCCGTTATACCGATATTCAGTATAACAGCACGACCTCGAGAGTGATATTGCTTTTATACAACAGTTACATTAGCGCATTTTATTAATTAACAGTAACAAGCAACAAAAGATTATGATTTGTTTGTTTATTTAACCATTAATTTGGCTCCGCCGAGACAAATAGTTCCACAACTGGAAGGGAGACGAGGCTGTTGCCAGGCAGCACGTAAACATTTCAAGCGAGCGCCCCGTTTCCACCGAGCTCCAGTGCAAGTTGTCACTAAAGGAGCCACTGTCCTGATTAGTACCGGAGCAACAGGACCAGCGTGAAGTTATACAGAGACGTTGTCGATACCATATTACGTTTGTTTACCTGCTATGTGATCGACACAGGTCGGACCGGTTTTTAACTTTCAGGTCCGTTTGTAACTGTAACAGGCAGCAGAGGCGGGAGCAGCTCCTGGTCGGGGGAGTGTGGCTCTGACTGAGCTCCTGTCTCTACTTACTGAAGCGCCTGAACAGCGGAGTAAAAAAAAAAAGTCTCAGTGCTGTTATGCTCAATATGAGCACTCATGGGACGTCTCTTGTCCAATCAGATTGCTTGGTTGGAACTAACTGTTGTGTAATTCACAATCACTGATTGATTGTTGAGAAATGCTTCTCTGCTTGTATCGAGCCCGGTCGATGTCCCGCCCCCGAGAGCCATATACTCCACCGTGATTGGTAGGTTCATTCAGCTCTGCATACAACACTGTTAAGCGACATTCATATCAAACTCGCGGGCCGCACCAACATTAAACTTTATTATTACGGCGGGGGCCGCAAACTATCGTCCGCGAGCCTGAGACCACTGCTCTACAGCAACAAGAGATTGAGTAAATTGCATAACAACGTTTCTGATTTTGTTTATGTGTTTTCTCTGATACAACAGAGTTGGGGCCCCAAATTTTATGAGGGTAACCTAACAATATTTCCATTTGTTAATGATTTGGTTGTTAAATAGTACGAGCTAAAGGCTATACAAGAAGGACAACCAGGAAAGAAACGTTTCAGTTTATGGACTTTTTAAAAAAAAAGAACACAGAAAGCCTCCAGCCACACCTGTACTGGTGGCACAGCTGAAAGGACGGGAAATGTGAGCCTATTTGAAATTCTTTTTCATGGGAGCAAAACAGAGCATGAATGAATAAAGTTATTGCTTCATACTGGCTGTCACTTGGAAAAATGTTTGAGACTTTCTGAACTTTGACAAAGCATCTGACATTCCCTTGCTGTGGTGTTTGTGGATGAACATTCAGCTTTCAAATTCTGCACTTTCTCTTTATAATTTTTGTACATGTTGTAAAAATCGAAATACCATTTACTATTTATATTATAGTATGCTATGCAGTTCTAGTTTGATGCTAGCTTTATTTTCCAGCCTTGTCGTTATGACCTGTACAATGTAAATAAAGTGAACTTTAATATTTTGAAAGCGGCCATACCTGTCTAAAATATACATTATTTCTTGTATATGCACACTATTAAAGTTTGAGAGTTCTTATTACCCAGGCCAATCTAAACTACTGAATGAATTTAGGGGTTTTGTAAAATTGCTGAAAAGAACAAATCATCTTATAGTAATTGAAGGTTACAGATATGAAAAAATAAATCCATGTGCCATGAGTGTATATGCAATTTCAAAAAATATTGAAATATCAGTGTGGGAATTTACCTGAACTGGTGATCACTCAACAAAGGCCTCTTGGCAGCTAAAAACCTCCTCATAGTGTCCTCAAGATTTGGTATAGGAAGCCTGTTGTTGAAAAGATTTTTGCATTTTCTTGTGGCCATCATATGTTAAGCAATATCACTGAAACACTGCAAGTTAACAACAGCAAGTGACAGAGTTGTGTTTGAAAGAACATTTCTGTGAAAAGAGAAAAATAAAGAACAATTTGCAACAGTGTTCGTTCCCATTATTATAATTATTATTTTAATTTTGCAAAATAACTAAAGATGAAGAAAATATGTATGACACGTTTTAACTCCTTACCTGGGTAAACTCTTCTGGTAATGCATTGTTGGCACAAGACTTTGTTGCAAATAGTCACCTGAAGATGGCTTTTTGCTGCTGTAGTTTATTCTACGGATATCCAGAGCAGAGATTCTTAAATTCAATTTTGCAGGCTTCCCCAGTAATGCTGTGTACCGCACAGAGAGTAGATTGGCCATCATGCCGAAAATAACGTTTCCAATTAGATTTTTTCAATTTTGCCTTTAAGATATGTCTCCGTGGAAATGGTTTTCTTTTACACAACAAACAGACTTTAGTGTTCTGTGCAGACAAAACTCTCCCAGTGTGACTGTCTAAACAGACGAATATGCAGATGTTGGAACTGGTAAAACTACTTTGCTGCTAAAAACAAGAGGGTTTAACCACAGTTAATGTTTCAATAGAAGTTATGAGCTAGTATCCATAATCCATCAAGAGAAAACTTTGTTGTGTAGCTACACATTGTGTTAGTGTTGTGTCAGTTAATGTTATTAATAGGCTAAAGAATGATATTCTGTGGCAGAATGATTGTACAAAAGAGGAAATTAATTAAGTGAGGCAAGAAGTCAAGTGGAAGCTCAATAATCTTGCAATACCAGTGCAGAGTCTGTCATACCGTATTGATGAGGTCCTGGATGGAAAAGGTGGAGGGAAGGATCGAGGAGGCAACTAAGACACTCTGCACATATTTCAACCAACAAAGATTCGTGCAGAAAAAATTAACCCAATTAGAATCCTGATCGAGAAAAAACAACATTCATCTATGGAGCGGCAGAGGGGGAATAGGGAAAGTGAGTTGCTAACATCAAGGCATTGACCTGAAAACACAGCGGGCTCATTGGACCCGTGTCCTGATGCATCCTGACCAATTGTTGTAATCTACTTGGTCTTTACCACCCTCAGGAGAAGGAGACCAACATGGCCCAGAGAGAGAGGAAAAAATGCAGGTGTTCCATAGAAGACACACTGAGGAATCGTGAATGCAGACTTAAACTTCATGGTATGAAACCCCGAGACTCTGGTGTGAATGGGTATTTTCTTTCTAAGAAGCTGCAGCTAACTGTCCCAGAAAGCATGCTAACAAAAGCAGCTGCACTTCCTCACTACAGTCTCTCACCATTGCAGTCCTGGATTTCCTGTAAAATCATTATGGACCATGAACTTTTAAGTGACTTTTACAGGGACTTCCTGACAAGCTTGGTAGGCTACCAAGAGGTGTCCATTGAGGCGAATGCGGTTGTGTCTCGTGTTTCTGTGCTGGCTGGTGTTTGGTTTTACCTTACCTCACTGTTTTTGGTCTGAAGTGCAGTGGGATAGAGGTTGTTTATGATTGGCTAACATTTTTTTCACACTCGCTCATCATTTGCAATAGCCCATTGAGCCCATTGTAGTGAGCACAGGTAGGGCGTGGCCCCTGTCACACTCTGTTGAAATGGTGTTAAGGTGGCTTTAACATGTTGTGTTGACGAGTTCAGTTCTGATCGGTTGTCCAGTTCTCGCGATTCCTGAGTATCTGAACCCATTGTAGTGAGCACAGGTAGGGCGTGGCCCCTCATCATGTCACACTCTGCTGAAATGGTGTTAAGTTGGCTTTAACATACATAAATCAAATCTAATCAACCTTTATTTAGGTATCATCTGTTAAAATAAAAGTTGTTTCTAGGCATTTTACAGAATCCCAGGGCCTGACCCCCAACAAGCAACAGTAGAAAGAAAAAACTTCCCTTTAACAGGAAGAAACCTTGAGCAGGACCGGATCATGTAGAGCAGGGGTCACCAACCTTTTTGAAACCAAGAGCTACGTCATGGGTACCAAGTCGTGTGAAGGGCTACAGCTTGACACACTCCTCTAAAATAACAAATAGTGTGTCTGTGTGTGTGTATCAATAACTTAGAGTGGGTAACAGAAAAGATCAATATTCAACACTTTCTTATTATTAATCTCAGAAATTGTTCAGATGATCACTTCTACATTTGATCAGAATAAAATGTCGAGTTTTCACCAGACCCTTTCAACCATAAGAAACTGTAGTATCTGACCCGTTCTATGCAGGCTTTACGTCTGTAAGGCCGCAATGTGTTTAGCAGCCAGCCTAAGCACCATATTAGGACATGCTCCACATGTGTGTCCTGTGTCTTCTTCCTTTATGTAAAAGGAGCTGCTAAAAGATGACACTGGAGCCTGTGGGCCCCTGGTTGTTCTCCATATGAGGATGTATAGCATGAAGCATCTTCACCATTCCCTTTTTTGGTAATAACTGAACGCTATACCATTGGGTTGGCCATATTGTATATCGTGAGGTCATCAGAAAAGAATGTGTTTACTTGACTGTATAAGAAGGAGGTATCGATGTAGACACCTCGGAGTTCTTCACCATCGGGACCGCGAAACCTCCCTCGGGCATGCTGCAGCGTCCGATTGATACCTGACTGTTCTCTCCAATAAACATCTTTGATAACCAAGTCGGTGTCTGCGAAGATTCCTTCCTCATCATCACACATCTCGGCTACCACCAGGAGAAGATTCACAACAAAATTAAACCATTTTAACAATTCATAAACTATGTTTAACCATGTTTTAAAAAGTTATGCAACATTTAAAAAAAAATTAACTTTCATATTGAATAAATCTTAACTGAACAAATCTACTGCAATTCTGCTCAAAATCTGTTCCATTTTATCAACACACTTTTTAACTCCTGGGCCTTCTCTTACTGTAGAATGCTTCCCGGTGGGTAGTTAGAATAAGCATTGTAGCTTTCATGACGCGTAGTGAAGCGTCGCGCAACATTGTGCTGCTTCACCGTCATCACAGTCGCCC
>NW_026621963.1:0-30570 GCF_003711565.1 Takifugu flavidus | reverse complement strand
TGCCCCTTTAAGAGGGAGGCAGGTTTGGGCTTCTGGCTGGAATGAAGCCACCTAAGATGAGAATGACTGCAGGCTTTCGGTACCAAGGTTTAACAGGGGGCTCACTTCACACTTGGGCTTTTCTCTTTTTTGGGATGGGTTTTCTCAGGAGAGAAGGGGCATGGCACACTGCAGCAGCTTTCTTTTTGGGGTTTCTAGTTTTCCTTCTGATCTTTAAAAGACAGGAAGAACCATTTTTGATTGGTCTGAATGTTTGGGCGGTTTTGTGGCCAGCCTAAAATAAAACAAGACAAATCTACAACTGATACTTCCTTTCTAGTCATTGATGACCATCCTCACATGGGACAGATTTCCACAACCAGTTTAATACTGCAAATCTGTCCTGTGTGGTCTTTTTTCTGAGAACTGTAACACTACGTTTATAACAAAGATCAAACATGGAAACATTTATTGTCTAACTAGTTACACCTGGGAAAGTACTGGATCATCTCTGACTGACCTGAGAGTCTCCAGCTTACAGAGAGGATCCTGGAGAGCACCACAGAGCAGCTTCACTGCTGGATCCTTCAGCTGGTTCTGACTCAGCTCCAGAACCCTCAGATGGGAGGGATTGGACCTCAGCGCCGAGGCCAGAGAGTCACAGCTGATCTCTGATAAACTGCAGCCACTCAGTCTGAATAAGGAATCATGGCAAGAAATGATCTCTTATTGGAGGAAAAGTCGTATTACACTTGCTCAAAAACATTATTTCATTTTATTTCATTATTCAATCAGGGCCCTTGGAGTCAGGAGAGCTCTGCCCCCCCACTGATAAACTGGGATATTACAGCAACAACATAGTTAAAAAGTATCTATAAAATTGACTTTCAATGGCTCATTTAAATTCATACTAAACTTCTCTTCTCCAAAAGTCAATGGAGTTTATCTTGAAGCCTTTTATTGTTTAGTTGTTATGTTGAAGATAAAAGGAAGCTGACCTGAGAGTCTCCAGCTCACAGAGAGGATCCTGGAGAAAACCACAGAGCTGCTTCACTCCTGGATCCTCCAGCTGGTTCCGACCCAGGTCCAGAACCCTCACATGGGAGGGATTGGACCTCAGCGCCGAGGCCAGAGAGTCACAGCCGATCTCTGATAAACTGCAGCCACTCAGTCTGGATAAGGAATCATGGCAAGAAATGATCTCTTATTGGAGGAAAAGTCATATTACACTTGCTCAAAAACATTATTTCATTTTATTTCATTATTCAATCAGGGCCCTTGGAGTCAGGAGAGCTCTGCCCCCCCACTGATAAACTGGGATATTACAGCAACAACATAGTTAAAAAGTATCTATAAAATTGACTTTCAATGGCTCATTTAAATTCATACTAAACTTCTCTTCTCCAAAAGTCAATGGAGTTTATCTTGAAGCCTTTTACTGTTTAGTTGTTATGTCGAAGATAAAAGGAAGCTGACCTGAGAGTCTCCAGCTTAGAGAGAGGATCCTGGAGAAAACCACAGAGCTGCTTCACTGCTGGATCCTTCAGCTGGTTCCAACTCAGGTCCAGAACCCTCAGATGGGAGGGATTGGACCTCAGCGCCGAGGCCAGAGAGTCACAGCTGATCTCTGATAAACTGCAGCCACTCAGTCTGGAAAAGGAATAAATGGGGCAAATAAAAACACATTTCTAAATATGAAAATGAAGAGAAAAGCAGAAAATGTAAAGAAATTTAGAAAAGACCAACAGAGGCCTCCTGACCTGAGCGTCTCCAGTCTGCAGTTTGGATGCATCATTGCAGAAGACAGTAACTTTACTGCGGCATCTGTCAGGCTTTTGTTCTCGCTTAAGCTCAGCTCCCGTAGATGAGAAGGGTTTGACGTCATTGCTGAGGCCACAACTTCCCAATGACTCTTTGAAAGAAAACTACCAAACAGTCTGTTGTGTATGAAACAAAAATAGTGAGTCAAACTTTGGGATTTCTAATCAACTTATCTGAGAATCTACCTAAACACAAATGTAGCTCATTTCCTGGAAAAGCTAAATTCAACACCGTAGAGCAACAGTTTGAACGACCATCAGATCTGAAATGCAACTGAATTATTCTCAACATTTGTCTTATTTTAGAACAGCTCATAATTACTCAATATTTAAAATGATTGTAGCAAATGGTTTAAAGAAACGTGCATCTTTTTATTTGTCTATCGGCTCTTTGGATATTTTGCATTTCATCCAATTTGTACGATCGTGCGTCAAGTCTTAATTCAGTGATCCGATCGATGACATCAGAGTCTCTGGTTGCATCGATTGCCCTCAGCTTTTGTTATATCTGCCTGTTTCCCTTCAAATCATTTTCACTGCACCTTTTGTTGCTAGTGATGAAGTTGCCACCTAACGGGTGTGGAAAGGCTCAAACAACTTTGTGGGTCACATAAAGGCTCCAAACGGAACCGCCACAAAGACCTAAAACACCCATTTAAACCAACGAGGCCGGCTGGTTTTACGTTGAACAAATGAAGCAAAATAGTCACGAGTCATTAGTTAAAATGTGTTTTTCTGTCGTTAGAATACGATGTATACAAACAAACAAAAGTGATTTAATGACATGACAGTAATTTCATGATAGTCAGTTAACTTGTGGCTCCTATTATTCCTGCCTTATGTTGGTTTGTCTGGATTGACCTTTGAACTTATATCCAGCCAGTCTTTGCAGAGAGAGGCATGTCTTTAATTTTCTGAACAATTTCATTTTTGTTTTTAAAATCGGAGAATAGATGCTCTGATATTTGAATAAACGTTTCTTTTATGTATTCTCCGTCTGTGAACGGCTTACCCCTCTTCACGATCTCCTGAGCTGCCAAAAAACTAGCAGCTGTAGTTGACTGTGGAGAGCTGATCCATTTTTTGAAAGATAGTTTTCTCTCTTCAGCTTGTCGTTGCAATTCCGAAATTGCTGTCTGGCGCTCATCTTCGGTTGGCTATTTTTCAGCAAATGCTAAATGCTTGCTTTGAAAATGTCTTTCAACGTTACTTTTTTTGTTGTTTGATAGTTTCTCGCCACATATCAAGCACGCAGGTAAGCCAGCATCATTGGCGGTGAATGCAAAAGCAGATGTCCACGCTGCATTAAACTCTCTATTTTCTTCCGAATTTTTTCTTTTTTGGGCTCTTTTCATGCTTACAGTGGTAGGGGTTCCCGCCGTGGTACCACCAGCAAGTGAAGGCGACGGCTGCTGACGTTGATGTGACATATATTTAAAGTGACAAATTATAAAAAAAATAATTAAAAAACTTTATTTAGATGGTATCAACTAAAACCCTAGGGGAATTGTGCAACAAAATGAACACATAATGACCATAATAAAAGAAAAAAAGAAAAAAAAACATTCCATGTTTTTTTGTCATGGCCATCGGGAGCCACTATAAGGAGGCTGAAGAGCTGCATGCGGCTCCAGAGCCGCAGGTTGCCTACCCCTGGTCCAAGGAGATTGTAGAATTCATCGGCTCATGTCTGCTTGATTGACTCTTCAGGTGACTTAAACAACTGCTACAAATGATCAGAGAATCATGCATGTTGTGAAGAGAAGTACTGCAATACTGCAGAAAATGAAGGAAGAGCTCACTTTTTTTCTCATCTAACACCCACTTGTATCAGACCAGGTGGGCTCTGTTTTTAGTCACTTTAACTTCACTCTAATCTGTCGCACAGGCTCTTGAAAAGTCAAGCCAGGTGCCCTTTCTTGTCTATTCCCCCTAGGGGAGTCCTGTTCCTCGCCTGACCGCATCCTGCCTCCCAAATGGCAATGATGCAAATGACCTGGCACTCCATTTTAACCCTCGTTTCCATGACAATGCTAATGGATCTGTTCTGGTTTTTAACTCAAAGACAGCTGGGTGTTGGGGTGAAGAGAGAAGGGAAATACCCAACCCCTTACACAGAGGCAAGGAAGCAGATCCTCATTTCATTCTCATTTATTCTGTTTTCTTCTTCTTCAGATTGTGTTGAAGCTGGCTGGAGATGTGTTTGAAGTGGAAATTCCCGATGAGCATGAATTCAAGTTTCCAAACCAGGAGAGTGTTGATGTCATCAGTTTCATCAGGATTGGTGGAGACTTCAAACTGACATCTTTTAAGATCTGCTAAGAGATACTTACATGGTCAGACTCTTCCACTGGAGGGCAATAATCACTAACAGGATTTAGATGGTTACAGTTCCATAAAATATTCACAAGGACAGAGAAACATAAACCATTTAAATCTCAGATCGTTGTGTGTTTCCTTTTTAAACCAAGTAGTTGATCAAAAAGGAGCTAAATAGGACAAGAAAAAATGTTTGATGACATTGTAGGTTTGATTTTACAGGGTCTGTCAAATTTGAACCAAGTTGAGTTCTGCTTTTGATCACTGAATATTTGCTCATACACAAATGTGTATGTGTATTTTTTACCAGTGGATCCCGAGCAGGTTGAAATTTGAGCTGACTAAAAAATACATTAACTCATCAGAGGAACAGCTTCTTCCCCAGAGCGGTGTCCCTGTTGAACTCCTGCTGACCCTTACACACTCCACACCTCACTACACTACAGCAGTTTACACAACAACTCACTAGCTTAGTAACCAATGTAGCTACTGTTTAAACCTGTCCTGCACACTCATGCACTTTATCATCTGTATCTGTATACACGTAATTTATAATTGCACATCTCCTCTATCTTATGTAAATAGCTAAATAGCTCCTGCACTTATAGTCCAAGGCATTTAATGTAAACACCATCTGTAAAATGTTTATAGCACAACCCGGTAAACGATTGTAAAAATAACCGCACATACTGTATTTATTAAGTTATTATCCTCACTTGCTGCTTCTTTTGCACTTCTGGTTAGATGCTAAACTGCATTTTGTTGCTCTGTACCTGTACATGTGCAATAACAATAAAGTTGAATCTAATCTAATTTACTCTAATCTAATCTAATCAGTTTATCAAAAGCTGAGACCTTAGCTAAACCCCTTCAATCAGAACTAAAAGAGTCAAAAAGGAAGTTGGTAGCATCTTGTGGGTCCGTTCAAATCTGTGTCCAGCCATGCTCGATGCTTGATGTCTGCAGGAGGCTGGTGGTGTAGAGGCCTTGCTGAAGGACATCAGCGCTGAACTGTTCACTTTCATTTCCATCCATCCCCAATCCAATAAAATAGGGAAGAAATGTAAAAAAAAAAGCAATTCCTGATTAATCTGACAGCTCTTATATCAACAGAAAATGTCTGTAAAAAAGAATCAATCAACACTTTAATTATTCTGTAATATATTTATTATTGAAAATGTTCCTAATTTTACAGCCTTTAAACTGTTGATGATAATAATGAGGATAATATTTCATCCTGCCCACTTTGATCCTCACCTGCAGGTGAAGCCAACATGTTGGAATTATTAACATGATGATTAACATTTACTGATCACAGCAAGTGACTTTATAGTTCTGAATACAAAAACAAGTGTAAAACTAGAAAAAACAGAATTCTAAGATCCTTCCCAATTTGATGAAAGATGAGAACAAAAACTAACACAAAGGTGATTATTTAATTTAAGCACAATTGCAAACTAGATTTAAAGTCCAGCAAATCAAAAGAGAGGAATCTCTTATCTTTCTTTAATGAAGCCAAAACATTTTGCCTTTTCATTCAAAGCAAAACATCATACATGAATTTTGAACCCAACATTTTCAAATCATTTTGTCACATCCTGTCACTCAATTTACATCCAATTTTTATAGAATTTACATAGAATTTTTTCAAAATATTGTCATAGCAACACTTCTAAAGCAGGCTTTATATGAAGAATGTATACTGCTGTAAGGGAAACAAAAGTATTTTGTCAGCAGTTTTCTCTTCCCTTCCACTCTGCATCAAAAGACTGGAGAATAGCTTCATGCTCAGTGTTGCTGTTGCTCCAAGATTTCAACCAACCCTCCAGTTCTCCACCATAGGCTTGTGTTTGAGGCTACAGTTTATTCAGACTTTTGATGGCATCTTCTTTCTTAATTTCTCCCCAGTTATTGGGGATTTCTCCTTTCCCAGTAAAACGGAAGCCGTAGTGCTTCTCAAGCTCCTTTTGAAATCGATAGGTGAACCATTTCCAAAAAGGCAGCAATGATCCATCAGAAGTAATCTCCCATGAGGCATGTCTCTCTCCAGCTGTTTGATATTGTTTGAAAGGTATGGTCACATCTGAATCATGATGAGGGTAGAAGACCCAGTCACTCGCAACCAAAGTTGTGCAGGATTCAACGACAAACACTTTTGTGCCATGAAAACGGAAACCGTTGACCCCAGTGGGTCTGTGAAAAGGGCACTGTGTTTGTCAGGACTGTGGTCCTTTACCGTGTTGGTGCAAACAGCTGAACAGAATGGACAAGTGACCCAGCAGCAGTTACACAGCTGGTCAATCAGGATCTGATCAGGCTGCAGCCTGTATTTCTTGATCTCATCAGGTGAGAGATCTCCCATCATCTCCTTGTTGGATGTGAGACCTGTTTCTATCTGCTCTTCAAGAAAGTCAAAATTGTCTATGTCACTGAAACCTTCACAACTAATTCTCAATTTAACCTTATGCTGAGTCAGCCTGGAAAATTCTTTCACCCACATCTCAATGTTTCCTCTCTGTGTTTTTACTGCTTTTGTTGCATCGTGCAAAGCTTCTATTAGAAGCTTTGTGATGTTTTCAACATTCCTCCTGAGAATATTTTGTACCTTATCTCTATTGTCTTTGATGTATTTCTTTACTTCTTTTCCAATGAATGTCTTCATATATGGTTTCGGTGTACGGATGTAGGTCATGAAACCAACAAAGTCTTCATTCTCAGCCAACAATTTCATCATGTGCTTCTCCAGGTTCGTCCTGTTCCCATTGAACACTGGATGGTTACATCTCATCTCATCAGCTAGATTTGTGGCTGAGTCGATACAGGAGGCCTCGATGGTGGAACCCTTCAGTTGGTCACAGATCAATCCTCCAAAGACCACAGATGATGAGCTGTCTTTGCAGAAGGCTTTGAAAGCTTTAGAGAATTGTGGTTTCTTGCTTTCAGCATAAATGTATACATCGTTGCTGTGTTTGAATTTTGTGTGGGAGTCTTCGAGCCAGTTCTTTAATCTGTCACATACATACAAAACCAGCTCAATAATAAACTCTTTGTTCAGAGTGAATTTCTTCCCAGAGTGAAAGGCTTCCACTGCTTTTATTACATTTTTGCCTACTTCTTGCAAGTATGTAATATTATAGCCTTTTATTGCCACTTGTTTGGCTTGTATTGTTGTGAGAGCCTCTTCTTCAACGGCACTGATCAAGTCTCTGATCAGTTTCTGTTCCTCATTAGAAAGACCTCCGCTCATGAAAAGTTGTTTAGCCCGTTCAAAACTTATCCGTGCATATTTTTTTACTTGGCCTTCATCTTGATTATTGTGCTTTCTAGTCACATAACAGCTGTAATTTCCAGCCTCTGGGATTTTTTTGTAACTGCCGCTGGTCTTTTTTTGATGAATCATTTTCCATTCAAAACCGAGCTCCATCAGAACCTCTGTTACATCTTCTGCTATGTTGATATTGGCAATCGGTTTTGTGTGTGCTGTTAGTTCTGAAATCCATTCAGTCCAAAGAGAGTTAAAAGGTTTCTGAAGTTCCTCTTCATCTTTGTCCTTTAACGTCAGAGCGAGCTCTTTGCTCTTCTGTAGCAGGTTTTTCTCAAGCTCTGTCTTCCTTTCATCCAGTTTTTTACAAGCTTCTTTCTGTTGGATAACAGCATTTAATTTTTTTGCAACTTGCTCCACCATTCCATCAAGAAACTCTTTGATTTTGGTCTCAAACCGGCTTCGCCACTGAGCCAGTACTTCACTGTCTCCATCCTTGTCAAAATAATCTGTCATACTTTTTGTTATTTTTTCCCATGCTTCATTGAGTTGGTTATGAAGATCAGGGTGACTGATTTTGTCAACTGTTCCATTTTCAATTTTGACGTAAAGCTGGTTTTCAACAGCCAACATCTTGTTTCTCAGGGTCCAGGTCCAGTTCCCATACGCTACCTCAAGTTTTCTGTACACTGATATTTCATAAGTTCTTCTTGAAGCTGAAAACAAAGTTTTCATTCAACAGAGCATTCCACAGGTCCTGAACTTTGCTTTTGAACTGTGATAAAGTAATCCCAGTGGACTGTGAAGCTTTAGAGATGATAAAGTTCTTCAGATCTTGGATGCTTTCACTGTAACCTGGATTGGGAGGAGCCATGGGTGGGCTTCCCTCCCACAACTGGGCAAAGTATTTGACATCTTCATGCACATTAAATGAAATGACTCTACTGAAGCTTTGAGCGTCATAAACCTCCTCTTTTGCAGCTAGTTGAACCATCTTGTCCAGTTTTTCTTGCAGACGTCGCCTTCCCTCCATGCTCTTTTCTGCAGCTGCTACATCTGCAACATTCTGGTGAACAAACACACAGCTGGGAGAAAGTTTAACGACCTTCATCCTCATGAAAGCCTGGACGACAATTTGCAAAACATCTTGCATCTCAGAGGGGTTCTCTCCAAAGACGTTGATCAGTGTCATGTTTCCCAGACCTACGACAAATGTGGCCAGTTCATTGTCACGATGAAGAGTACTATCACCTGCTAGCTCAAGAGCACGAAGTCCTTCAGTGTCCACCACCAGAACATAATCAAACTTCAGGAGGTCCCTCAGCTCGTCTGACACTTTGAGCAGCTGCATAAATGCACCTTTTGTGCATCTGCCAACACTCACTGCAAACTGTAATCCAAACATGGCATTCAGCATTGTTGATTTTCCACTGCTCTGGATGCCTAAAACGGACAAAACAAAAACTCTCTTGTCACCCAGTTTTTGGATGACTTCTTCTAAAAGTCTTGGGATCCATGTTATAGGCACATGACCTGCATCACCATCCATCAGCTCGATTGGGTGCCCTGATATCATCAGCTCTGCAGCCAGTTCAGGGTACTGGGACCAGTCTGTTTGTCCTGTCAGTGGTTGTTTCTGCAGAGATGCATGGGCTTCATAGATCTGACCCATTTCTCTATAGATGTGCTCCAAGCCGAACGTTGCTTTATGTAGTTTCTCTGATATTTGTTCAAGCTCCTGTTGCTTTGCTCTGAGCTGATTGGACTGCTCAGTTTTCTCTTTCAACATCAACACCTCTGACCATGTGCCATCATAGTTTTGGAGAATTGAAGAGACATTCTCTGTGGTGAGGTCGTCTATGAAGAGCTGGGTCCATTTCAGGAAATACTCTTTCTCACTGGGCGTCAGAGATGAGATGCCTTCAACAAATACATTTACAAGTTCACCACAAAAATTCCTACATTGAATTTCTCTAATTTCTTTCAGTTTCTGCTGCTTTTGGCTTTTATCCATCTCAGCTTGGTCTTTGAGGCGATACTGTTTCTTGTTTGTGTCACACCACTTCTGCCACATTTCACCTTGACAAGTGAGGAATTTCTCTTTAATCGCAGAAACATCACGTCCCTTGATTAAATCCATCACTTTCTCTGCAGCAGCTTTTCCCTTTTGGCAGGCTTCGTCTTCTTCATCCAGCCTGATTCCAGAGACCGTAGCCATGGACTCAAGCTGAAAGGAATCATGGGGTCCAGCTAGAATATTTTGAATGATTCTTTTCAACTCTTCAGAAACATTTGACTGGCCTCTGTCTTTCAGACCAATTGAATACTTCCCCTTGGTGAACTGAACAGTATTGGATTTCTCTTCAACAATAAGTAAAATTAGAGGCTTTGTAGACTTCATGAGGTCTCCGATAATTTTCTGTCACTTTCACTCCGAGCAGAGATGAGAACAACAGTGACTGAGGATTTTTCACTCAGTATGATGCGCTGCTTTTCCAGAAGCCGAGCATCACCGTGAAGGTTACAGAAAGCAGTGCAGTCAGTGAACGCATCGTTGGATTTACCAGCAGGGCAGTACCAGGCAATCTCTGCTACTCCTTCCATCAAATGGCGAGTTTTGGTGCTTCCCTGGCAGTCTCTGTGGTAGAAGGTGTTATGACGGCTGCTGATCAAATTGTTTATCAGCTGAGACTTGGAGAGCGACAGTGAACCCAGGCGGAAAAATGACACCATGGGTGTCTTGGTGTTGCAGATTGGCACAGTCTTCAATGTGACAGTGTTTGAATTATCTTGGTTTCCTGTTGTTTTCCATGTTTTCTTTATTTGTCTGAAAGTCCACAATGGACATTGGATATCCATCGTGACTGGGTCAGGAACAAGCAAAGGTAGGGCGTACTGACACTGGGATAATTTAGTTATTAGATTCTGCTTTAAAAAGCTGTCTGAGCAGTGAAAAAGTGCCATTTGTATGTCCATGGGATGCACACTTTGCTGTTTTGATTCACTACTGTCTGGCATATAAAGAAATGCAGCAAAAACATCTTTTTCTGCCTCAACAGTGCTGGACTGTGGAACAAGATCTGACTGTCCTGGATCTGGATCATCTTGTGTGATAGGAATATATCTGGCTGTGTAGTCTAACAACATCAACCTCTGTGAAAACATAAGAACAACATCCTTCTCACATGTGCCAGGCTCCTGTTTCAGAGGTGGACGTATTTTAAGGAAGTCAGCAGGAGTCAGCTTCTGTCTGTACTTGTCTTGAAGGCAAAGTCTTCCCAGGAGACTGGAGAATTCAGCTTCTCGTGTCTTCATAGCAGACTCATCAGACGACTTGGACAGCTGCTACAAATAAGCAGAGAATTGTGCATGTTGTGAAGCCCGAGGTAGCACAATACTGCAGAATGTGAATGAACTGTTCCTGCGTCTGAATTTAGAGGGTTGTTTTTTTTTTTACCTTTCTCCTGGTTTCATCCATAGCTGAATGTAAAGAATCTGAAACATATTAAAATGTGATTATCACAAAGTCAGAACGAGTTTGAAGTTTAAACCTTTGTTGATACTGACTTTATTACCATGTAATACATGTGTAACAGTGACCTTTGCAGGAGATTCAAGCCACATCTTATTTTCAAGACTCAGTGAACGTTTGATTTACCTTAATGGGAAAGTGTCACAATATTAACAGTCCAACCTGATTGTTGCTGTCCAAAATGGTGGATTTCCTCTCTTAAAATGTTGCAGTGAAATTTGAGATTCTTTTTAGATTAGTTTTAATTACATTGCTGGAGGGATTGTTTTTGCTGTTCAATGTAACTGAGTAATTCACACTTATTTCATCTCTCTCTCTCTGTCAAACTTACCTTGTTGATTTCCCTGGAACTCTGAGGACTTGATCTTGTCTTCTTCATGGGCTCCCTCACACTTGGGTCGGGTGTAACAGCTGGGATTATTTTCTTGGACCATGACGTCTACCTTTTCCAACAGTGCCAACATTTCTCTTTGGTCTGTCATACCTTTTTTGCATGTGTGGTATCTTTTGTCGTTAAAACTATCGTCTCTTTTCAGGTTTGTCAACGCACTTTTACATTGTTCATCAGACTCGTGAGTCACAACTGTCAGCAAATATGGCAACGATTCCTCTCCAAATGCTTTCTCTAACACTGACGTCCTGCTCTATAAGAGCTTTCATGATGACTGTTGGACACCAGTAAAATAAAGGCATGAACGCCTTTATTCAACTGACACGTTTCACTGTTTTGGTGACCGAGCAGATTAATGACTGAGATTTAACGACCACATAAGTCGTACAGTCCCTCTGAAATCTGCTCCACATTTGCTTGCTTGTCATGGTCAAATAAGATGTTTTGTGATCCTGTTTTCATGGAATTGGTGTCACCAACTAACACAAGTGTGAGTTCAGCTGCCAATGAAACAAAATACACAGAGAACTTTGATCTTAATATACAGAAGAAAAATAAAATAAACCTAATAAATCTCAATTTTATATATTGACTTCAATACTTTTACTATTTCATCACTACACTGATAACTGAGGTGTACAATAGTTTTTAAAACTTAAAAAATTACCTTCATCACTTGAAGACATCTTGATTTTAGAATCCCATAAGTCCTGGAGCACCAGTGGGTCACCTCCTGTAAAATACAAGTTAACCTTTAAACAAAATTGACTTGTAACGCTCTGGTAAAGACCAGAATGTGGAGAGAAATGGTTCAAAACAGGTGAGAGGAAACACTGGATTTTGGGGAGGGAGAGCCTAAATACACAATAAAAGGTTCGGAAAAAGATGGGAAGTGGATCCACGTAAAGCTCGGTTCAACCGTTTCCCAGTTGGCTGTGGTTCAGGATGTCATTTATAGGCAGATCATGACAGTCAATTCAGTCTCATGAGAGATAGTTCAAGAACTATTTTTCAAAGTTAATAACACATCAGACTTATAAATAAATAAACTGAACAGAGTAGATTATTCAGCATTTGATCAGCAGCACTTAACGGCATTATTTGCACGTTCAAATTCTGCCTCTGGGACACACATTTTATTAAAAAATAACTTCATTATATTGTTAGCTTTACTTTTGGAAATGAAAACTGTTATTTTTTTTATTGTTGCAGGGTCACTGTCACTAATTTTTCAGTCTGCCACAGATCACCTCGACAAAGAAGGAATTTGTCTTTAATCTCAGAAACATCATGTTCCTTGATTAAATCCATCACCTTCTTTGCAGAAGCTTTTCCCTTTTTGCAGACTTCATCCGACCTGATTCCAGAGACCTCACCCATGGACTCAAGCTGAAAGGAATCATGGGGCCTCTGTCTTTCAGACCAATTATATACTTCCCCTTGGTGAACTCAACAGCATTGGATTTCTCCTAAGAATAAGTAAAATTAGGGGGTTTGGAGGCTTCACAAGGTCTTTTTTATGTAGGCTGATGAACTATGTTTTTTTATATCTTCCTCACCTGCCTTTGACCACACATATTATATAGAAAACAGTAAATCTCTACAATCAATCTCTTTTCATCTTTTCCATTTATGCCATTCTTGCTCTTTAGGATTTCAAACAAATTCTGATCATTCAAGACTAATGTGAGGGTGATGTTTGGTCACCCGCGCTGTTCGTTCACTAGACTCAGATCAACCACGCAAACAACAGGAGGCCTTGCAAGGGAGAGCTGACGAGCAGTTCAAGCTTCCTCTCCCAACTCCGTCCGTCTGCTGCTCGCTCTCCTCTTTTATTTGGTGCACACAAGATTTATGTCAACCTGACCTCATGATTCCTTCTCCGACTTCCTCGTGTCCTTGAACATGGTACCTCTCAGTGCTGGGTACCTAACAGCTTCAATACTTGATTCAAACACTCATACATTCCTTTTGATTAAACATTCTAAATCTACTTACTATACTTACTATAGCATTGAAACGATAATAGTAATAACAACAATAATTCTTCCCACATTTCCCTCCTGTTTATCGTTAAATGCGTCTAGATTCTCATTGTCAGTATTACATCTTTTCATTTCATGAAATTTAAATGCATTACGTCATTTCCCTAGAAACACATTTCTTACACTCAGAGTTCAACATGTGTACAGCTTAAGACATCTCAAACATTTCATTTACATCTTGCATCACATTTGTCCATTCTTCTTCTGATTCCTCTTCATCGTTGTCCAGTAGAGATTGTTCTTCCACCTGCAGCAAAGTACTAGTAACAACTGATCCCACGAGCCGGCCAATGCAACCCCGAACAAGAGGTACTACACAGCAAGCTAGTATGGCTAATACTAGCAGCACTATCCCTATCATCATTCCTATCTTGAACAACAGTTCCCTCCACCTTGACAACATCCCTGTAAGCCAATCTGGTGGGGGACTACCATCATCAATCATAGCTCTCTGTAGTTTAGTTAAATTTTTCAATGCGCTATCTATCAGGTGACCGTCCGCATCATTCTCTGGGATGAACGTACAACAGTAATCTCCTACCATTGCACAAACTCCTCCCTGGGGGGCCGTTATGAGATCTAAGGCCATCCTATTCTGCATGGTCATCAGTCTTAGCGCTGTCATTTCTTCCTTGACTCCTGTGAGAGCAACTTTTGTCAAATTAGTAAATACTTTCAACCTATAATCAACTGTTTCCAATCTCAATATGTTCTTTGCCACTCCTACCCACGGAAAAAGGCTAATGGAGACCTTTTCTCCATCTGTCCAGTGTTTAAACTCTTTTGGTACATCTGTGCCCCACACAGAGTCGTGTGGTTTGAACTCGTAGTCATTCAAATCTCTCCTGGAACGCAACTGTGGTGCAGATCTAGCATTAGCAGCATAAATTATGACTGTGTGATCCTTGAGATGTACTGGAGCACACACTCCTGACCAGTTTGCTGGTAGGTCTGCATACGCATTGTGTCCACATAACCACCATCCCTTATCCACTAATTGCGTGCCTTTGTCTCCTGGCGCGAAAGCGGGATAGTTACATGTACAGTTATAACCTTCTGGACACCTCTGTGTTGCTTCATCTAAGGTAAAGTAACCACATAAGTGCCGGGGGTCATCAATACACTCCTGTTCACACTGTTCGGAACTTTTAGATCTTCTTCACAGGTTCCGACGGGGTTCAGCCGTTGCTGGACCTATACAGGCCGTCAGCCGTTTACGGAGAGTCCGCCACTGCTCCCTCGCCTTCACCTGGAAGAATCTTCTGTTTCTTACAATGGGAAAGGTGTATCCACGACAGTTTCCCGTCCACTCGAACGGCAGTCTTTGTGGTCAGCTGTACTTGATAAGGACCTTCCCATCTAGGTGTGTTCCACCTCTTCCGCACAAACTTCTTCACCCACACGTAGTTGCCCGGTTGAATGGGTTCCTGGGGGGTGGAATCTGTGGAAGACACAGGACTAGGCAGAACATTTACAGCATTCACACATCGGTTAAGTAACACTTTTTTCAGATAATCTGCTGTTGTTTCCTCAACATGTTTTAGCTCATTTGTTGTTGCAAAGTATGGTAGGCAATAAGGCCGCCCATATAATGCTTCAAAGGGTGTGATGCCTGTTTTCTTGTGTGGTGTTATGTGCATCCATAATTTCACCAGGTCGAGACAAAACATCCAGTTCTTTCCTGTCTCGTCCATACACTTCTTCAGTCTGTTCTTAATAGTACCGTTGACTCTTTCAACCAACCCTGCACTCTGAGGGTGGTATGCGCAGTGATTCTTCAAATCAATGTCCAAAGTTACTCCTACAGTTTTCACTATCTCATTTACAAAATGGCTTCCATTGTCACTCCAGATGACCTTCGGGATGCCAAACCTGGGAATGATCTCTCTACATAAAACTTTTGCCACTGTTAGTGCATCTGCTTTTGCTGTGGGGAAAATTTCTACCACCTAGTAAATCCATCTAACACTACTAGACAATATTGTTTACCTTCACATGGTGTGTTAGCTGAATAAAATCTAGAAAAACTGTGTGAAATGGATGATTTGGTAATGGTGTAGTGCCTGCAGGGGCCTTAAGGGCTCCCTGTGGGCTGTGTTTTACACAAATAGCACATTGTGAACAAAATTTTTTTAAGTAGGTATGAAGTCCTATAGTATAATAATGTTCATTAACCATCTGTACCATCCCTCCTGTTGAGACATGGCATGGCCCATGGCTCACTAATGCTGCCCATTTATGCATATTCCGGGGAAGGATTGGCTTGTTTCCTATGGTTAACAGTCCTTTATCATCCAGTTTGGCTCCTCGCTTCTTCCACATGGCCTTTTCTTTTTCTGGAGCACTTTGTTGCATTTCTTTTAGAATATCATTATCTGCAGGTTCTAAGGTAAATGATTCCTCATTATCAAGAAGTGTTTGTTATTTGCTGCAGCCTTTGCGGCTCTGTCAGCAAAGGCATTGCCTTGTGAGACTGCATCTGTGTTGTTAGTGTGTGCAGTGCATTTACATACAGCTATTTTACGTGGCTGCTGTACTGCAGCTAATAACTTTTTTAACAGTTCTGCATGCATGACCGGTTTGCCGGTCGACGTTTTCATCCCTCTTAAATTCCATTGTTGAGCAAACACAAACAGCGTGGAAAAAGCATATTGACTATCTGTGTAGATGGTAACATCTTGTCCTTTGCTTAGTTCACAGGCACGTGTGAGTGCGACGAGTTCTGCAGCTTGAGCAGAATAGGAGGAGGGAAGTGGTTTCGCCTCCACCACCTCAGTTGCTGTGACTACTGCATAGGCAGTTCTAGTGCGTCCAGTCATCCTTTCTCGATGATCCATCCACAAAGAGTGTCTGTCCTGTAGTCAACGCGACATCACTGAGATCTGGTCGCGGCAGGACCGTAATGGAGACCTCA
The DNA here is from genome assembly GCF_003711565.1 of Takifugu flavidus. NCBI lineage: Eukaryota > Metazoa > Chordata > Actinopteri > Tetraodontiformes > Tetraodontidae > Takifugu > Takifugu flavidus. The sequence goes on along the minus strand of NW_026621963.1, from coordinate 14,308 downwards.
TCCAGGCAGTTGTGCTGGTGTCCCTCTTCTGCGGTGGGTAGCAGCGTTGCTGGGTTTAAGGTCGTGCAGCGTCGAATCGTCAGATTCGGCTGAGACAGCAACACTGCCATACAGGAAAGATGACGTGCTGGCGACAGGAATGCTATCTTACTTTGTAGCAGCAGTATTGACACTGCATGTGGAACTAGCAAAGTCTAAAACATCTTCTAAGTCATCTTTTTCAATTGGTCAAATTTTGTGCCCTGATTTGTTTTAATTTTTGTGACATCTTTTTCCGGTTCTAGTCATAGCTGAGGTGGATTAGAACCTTGCTGCTGTCCTCTATTGTATCTCTGGTCACGTTGTTTCTTTTTGCAATCACGTTCCCAGTGTCCATAATTTTTACAATAATGACACTGATCTTTTTCACGGGAATTGCCTCCTCCTCCCCTTCCGCCTCGGCCTCGCCCACGCCCTCGGCCTCGGCTTGGGAAAGGATTGGCATTGAAAAACATGCCTGTTAACTGATTCTTACTTTTTTGGCATTGTCTTTCAGCATGCATAGCATGTTGTTCATAGCGGTTTAGGGGACAGGTTCCGAAATCAACTAATTGTCTCTCTACCCAGGTTTTTATCTCTGATTTTGATCCCCCATGTATAGCTTGCTTTAACTGCTGTTGGTAGGGACCTTCTGGTTCTTCCGCATACGGAATTCCACTATTTTTCCGGAACACATCTTTCATTCTCATGCTATAGTCTTCAAAACTTTCGTCAGTCTTTTGTCTCGTGGCCGTAATGGTGCTGTAGTCAGCTCGTCTGGTAAAAACAGTTCGCATGCGCTCGTACAGTCTGTCGAGTCTGTCATTTAGTTCTTGGCTGCCAGGCTGCCATGGTTGTTGAGTGGCTGGATCCACTGGGACCCAATCTCCTCTAACAGTGCCCCATTTCTTGCCATTAACGCACATGAGGACTTGCTGGGTTTCAGTACCGTTAGTATGGTAACTTCTTTTAATTAATATTGCCTGGCTTGCCTAAATTACCATCCCAATCAAACTTAGTCATCCACAGCTGAACATATGAGCATGAACCTGGATATTTGTCTTCCATGTGTTTACATGATGCTGGGATTTCGAATTCAGCACCTTTTGTGGAATGTTGGTTGCCCATGTTTGCACTTTATTTATCAGTTTTTATGTATTTGAATGGAGACACCTGATCTCCCGACTGAACAACCCTCAATCCATACAGGATATCTAGTTCAGTCCCTCCGCCGTGGCCTTATAACCCCTCTTTTTTAATCAGGAGAGTATACACCAGGCTTCTACCGCCGAGGAGGCGGGTGTATCTTGCCTCTGCTTCTCTCCCGATGACCAGGCAGGCAATACCGCGGTATTTTCTGTGTAGCGCTTTTCGTGTCTTATACTCACTCCGTTGTCTCTATGGTTTCTCTCTGAGTTGTTTTGGTGCCTTCTTCCCGTCACTGGAGATGGTCGCCCTGGGAGGGACGAAGACCGGCCTTCCGTCAACTCGTGATGAAAGGTCTTTCGATTCGGACGTCTTTTTGACTCCGGCTGTGCACAGACTTCGGCGTTCGGTCGTCCCACGGCGCTCCTCTCCAGGTCTTGGGATCCGGCTCGAAGGACCATTTTTGTGAGGGTGATGTTTGGTCACCCGCGCTGTTCGTTCACTAGACTCAGATCAACCACACAGACAACAGGAGGCCTTGCAAGGGAGAGCTGACGAGCAGTTCAAGCTTCCTCTCTCAACTCCGCCCGTCTGCTGCTCGCTCTCCTCTTTTATTTGGTGCACACAAGATTTATGTCAATCTGACCTCATGATTCCTTCTCCGACTTCCCCGTGTCCTTGAACATGGTACCTCTCAGTGCTGGGTACCTAACAGCATCAACACTTGGTTCAAACACTCATACATTCCTTTTAATTAAACATTCTAAATCTACTTACTATACTTACTATAGCATTGAAACGATAACAACAACAATAATTCTTCTCACAAGGATATATGAACCTATGACGTAATAACATATGAAAGAGGATATATGAACATGTGACTTAGTAACATATGAAAGAGGATATATGAACATGTGATTTTTCCACTATAACACACACACATACACACATCAGTATCAGTGTTCCAAATCCTGTTTTCTTTTTCTGCCAGCTCTTCCTCCAGCGATTACCCCACATCTTGCGCATGTCCCGCCCTGCTGAGGCAGAGCCGTACTGGGATGGAGCGTTACCGCGGCGACCCAGCTCAGTGGGCTCCATTGCCTCGGCTGAGGAGTACGACAGTGTGAAGTCCCGCAGTGAGCTGATGTTTGAGAAACAGTCTGGGAGACACGAACTGGTGACCCGAGTCACACACGCTGCCAGTACGTTTCCAGAAACATTTAAACACATGAGATATAGAAGCATAAGTAGCTTCATTTGAGTTATGAGCTTTGGTGTCTGTGTGGAGCTGTGAAACCACAAGAAGAGGAGGAGCGAGCCATCAGCTGTACGCAGAGATCAAGCCGGCTGTGGATGGAGCCACTACATCATTAAACACATGCGCAACAAGAACGACTACAATGAGCTCAGATGGTTAAAACAGAGTCCTCAACCCAAAGTCTGATTTAAAAAAGATCAAAAGTGGCGTAAATGTCTGGTCCTGACAGGAGAAGGATAACTGGAGCGGCATCGCTCGTACAGTAGACCGACTCTGCCTCTTCCTGGTTACCCCGGTGATGACCTTTGGCACCCTAATCATCTTTCTGAGGGGAATCTGTAACCAACCTCCTCATCTGCCCTTCAAAGGAGACCCGCATGACTCCAGAGAGGAGAACCCACGCCTGCTGTGATGCACACACACAGCCAGGGCTTTTTCCATCGCCATCGTTTCTCTGGGGGAAATGTTGCATTTCTTTATCTTAATAACAAATCTTTAGTTTGTTCTATAGGAGCTCCATATGTTTAGTGTCAAAGACTTCTTAGATTGTGTTCGTTGCTGGCACATAAAGAAAAATGCTTTGATTTTACTAAAGTGACACAAACCCATCTCAACACTGTTTTTTATATCCTCTATATTATTTTGCATAGTCTGTGTAACTGTTGTGTTTTATTTCTGCTGGCTTCTTTAATGTGATGTAAACCAGCCTGACATAATACCAGTTGAGTACTTTATTTTACGTTGCCAAAGGTTTAAAAACAGCCTGACAGAATAAGAAATTGTGAAAATTTAGAGGATGAATTATACCTGGTGGTATCTGATCTTGAATGGCAAATTTTAGAGTATTTTATAGGGAAGTGAAATAATGTTTGGACCTCTTATCAGGCAAAGAGAAAAGTGTTAAGAACTGCTCTAAAAACACCACCTCAGGGGGACTATATCCAAATCTCTCCGTTTACTGATGGGACGTTGAAACGTCAATACGCGGATTCATACATTTAGAACTGGACGTTGCACCAGAACTGGAAGCGCGGACTGATACATTTTTAACAGCGGTCCTGCTTCAGCCCTCCGGGGCTTAATAACAAAATACAAAAAATACGAAAATTTTAATTTTGGAAACATTGTTGTCGGTTGTTCGACTTGCCGGCTTTTGCAAAATTGCTAAATACGCGCTAGCATGCATGTTTTAAGCTATCATAGCGGTATGTTTTACCATGCCCGCGCCCTATAATCCGGAGCGCCTGATGTATGTGTTAAATACAGAAACAGCACCCGTAACTGAGGCTGCACCTTTTAATACGGTGCGCCCTTTGGTCGCGAACATACGGTATATAGAACATAGGGCACGTTTGTGCGTGATATCACTCCGCGTCTGCGCAACGACCACAACCTCCTATCTTTAGTATTGCTGCGCCAACTGGTGGTCTTTTGGGTTGAGGATAGCAGTGATCTATATGTAGCTATATGTAGCTATAGCGTCATTGGCCTCCACTCCAGCCACTCCTGGTAGTTCCTCAAAAACACTGAGTTTCTAGTGGATGCACAATCTGTGGAAGCCAACATAGAAACTTCTGAAGAGCCAAAGTTCCTGCAACAAAAATATAGTCCCCAATTAGGTTGTTTTGTTATCACACGACCCCGTCCCCATTATCTTAAGAGAATATAAAAGAATGAGTGGAGACAGAAAAGAGAATGAGACGTTTTTGGCGCGTGTCGCTCTTGATTTAGTGTTTATTTTTGCAGTAAACTTAAAGGAGGCCTTTTCACTTTATGTTTGATTCCATTTAAGCTGATATTCCATTCTTGACATCTTTAAATTTACAGTATTCATGGGAGATTTATTTGGTCATTTTGCTTCTTTTTATTTCCTATTTCCCACATTTATTCATAGTTTTTATTAGATTGCAATAAATCCTATAACATTGAACAGACTGACTAAAGTCAAATGACCTGCGGTTCCCACCGATAGCCGTCATTCTGATGGGTTTTTGCTGGCTGCAGCTGAAATATTCCAATGCTCCATGTCACAGAGACAGTAAATACTAAACCCTAAAGATTCTGAAGGCATGATGTAAAATAGTAACGTATAATACAGACATTTGAAGAGACAATTAAGAGAATGTTTCCATGCTTATAAGAGTGGCCGAGGAGCCATTTAGAACTTTATAAAGATGCATTGTGTGATACCAGGAACTAATTTAACTTCAAGGCGAAGCTGCTTCTGCTTTGTCGACCATCGACTGATCTCCTGAAAGTCCACCAGCGCTTTTTAAAAACTGAATTTTTCATCTATGGAGGGAGTAGACGGCAGATGTTTCCACAGATGCTCTTCACCAGTGGTCAGTGAGTGATGCAGCAGATGAGCGGGAGTTGACTGGCTACAACCAGCCATGACCCAATGTCTCCAGCCCATAGTGTGGATTCTCTACGAGATCAGACAGCAGCTTCACTCCTGAATCCTGCAGCTGGTTCTGACCCAGGTCCAGTTCTCTGAGATGGGAGGGATTGGACCTCAGCGCCGAGGCCAGAGAGCCACAGCTGATCTCTGATAAACTGCAGTACATCAATCTAAATAAAGAAGGGAAACTTTTATAAGGTTATAAGTGAAACCAGTATTAATCTGAAAGGTTAATCAAAGGCATGATCTGTAAATATTTAATTTAGTTACAGGTTAAAAAATGATAGTAATATGTAATGACCACAATTCCAACCTCTCAGGTTTGCACTGTTCCAAAGGAGAATATATATTGTTCTGGCCCTCACTCTCCCCAGGTTCTCCCACCTCTTTCCCTCCCATCTCATCATGGAGATCCATCTCACCTGTGGCTCATCTTTAAAGGCACAACCTGTCTTAGATGACTTCCTGTCTCCCTCACCATCTCCCTCCTCGTTGGCTGGTGTCTACCAGGCACCCTCACCTAGTTTTGTCTAATTTTGGTTCCCATCTGTCGGCTTTTTCATTGTCCTTAAATCAATTTATCATGAATAAGTGGTCCCCGTGTGGCCCTCCCTCCTGAAGGAACTGGGCACAACACACACACTCAGAAAGTGTGAGGACCCTCGGATGGAATAATGGACATTTTTGAGAATGGTGTTTACCTCAGAGTTTCCAGTCGGCAGTTTGGAAAGTGGAGAAAACCACAGAGCAGCTTCACTCCTGAATCCTTCAGCTGGTTCCCACTCAGGTCCAGTTCTCTGAGATGGGAGGGATTGGACCTCAGCGCCGAGGCCAGAGAGCCACAGCTGATCTCTGATAACCTGCAGTACTTAATCTGAAAAATGCAGGATGAGGTTATACGGTGCAGGTCTGCATGTTATCTGCGTCAGTACTAAACCTACGTTAGTTCTTAGTTGGGTCAGACCTGAATCACGATATTACAAGGAATTTTTTTAATGTGGTGCATCACAGCAGTGTTGAGAACAGCCTCACTTCACCATCTTAGCAGCTGGTATATAGGTAGAAAAATGAAGACTGACCTGAGCCTCTCCAGTTTACAGTTTGGACTCTCCAGTCCAGAACAGAGCTGCTTCACTCCTGAATCCTTCAACGTGTTGTCGCTCAGGTCCAGAACCCTCAGATGGGAGAGGTTGGACTTCAAAGCTGAGGCCACAGAATCACAGCTGGTCTCTGATAACTGCAGTCCCATAGGCTAAAATAACAATTATTTTGAGAGAAGACAAATAAAAATCAACATGTACCAGAGCAAAACACAGCTTACAAGCAACAAACCTCTGGTTCTGCACCGGCTTATCTGCCGTATGTTCCTATTTTGGGTTCTTTCAGGGTGGTTGGACAAGATCTACAGCGTATGTAAAGTGTGTGTCGGTCAAAATACCTTCCAAGTTGTGAGACCACATTTCTCAATAGCACTCAACTCTTGTCAGGAGTTGGGACAAAGCGACCCACTCCTGATAGCTTGTGGGCGATGCTGCAGCGACCCTGCAATCCCTACACTCTCTGGTGAAACCAAATCAAAGGTTTTAGACACTGCTGGATGCTGGAAGGGTGGCTATAGTCTGGACGCATTGTTCCCCTGACTGCACATTTCTCCAACAATGATTGGCAGCTGGTGTCACTTGTTCTCCAGATGAGAGAAGGAAAGAGAGCCCCCCACAGTGTGTTTGATTGCCCCACTGCAAGCTCAATGCTGCCAGAGAACATTGCAGGAGCATCAATTCCCCTCAGGGCATCAACAAGGACCTCAGGAAAAGGTGCAGCTGCCACCTACTAGAGACAAGCACACTGAGCTGAGATTCAAAGCCCTCTCCTCCCAAGAGAAGAGCTTGTTTGTTGGAGGCTCTTCTGGGCGATACCTGGTGCCACAGCTCCAGCTCAGCCCGTCTCTGGAGCTGAGGTGGAGCTTAGCAAGTTTCATGGTTCTCCACCACTTCCTCTCGCTGAGGACCTTCTCAGCTGGTGGTTTCTGCTCCACCTTCCAAGTTGAGCAGGTGATACTTCTGCATTCCTGCCACCAGGGTCTCTGCAGAAAGAGTCTTCTCTACTGTTTTATATTAGATTATAGAAAATTAGGATTTTTGGTTGATGTCTTAGATGTTGTTGACTAAGAGCAGGTTTTTCTTTAATAACATAGAAAGATTCGATGAGAAGAGCAAATGTATTATTTTATGAGCTACTTCCACTACTATTATATACACATACTTCCATATTGTCTTAGATTGCAAGCTGCATTTATTGCATCATTCATAGAAAGTCATATTTGTGAGGAGAAAAACTCAAATAAGGTCATTTTCTTTAATGACCATTACAAAAGAAGGAGGCGATGAACAAACAGATTTATCTAAAAATGTGTGAAAACTTATGGATGGAAACATTCTTAAAATGGTTGCATTGTGTAGAATCGGTGTAGAATCAACTTGTTGACTTCTGATTTGGACTCCAATGGAAGTGAGGTGCAACAATTGTGGATGCTGAAAGCTTCAGATCTTCATGAAGGTTTCTGTGGTTGGACTGACCTGCTGCCCCTTTAAGAGGGAGGCAGGTTTGGGCTTCTGGCTGGAATGAAGCCACCTAAGATGAGAATGACTGCAGGCTTTCGGTACCAAGGTTTAACAAGGTGCTCACTTCACACTTGGGCTTTTCTCTTTTTTGGGATGGCTTTTCCCAGTAGAGAAGGGGCATGGCACACTGCAGCAGCTTTCTTTTTGGGGTTTCTAGTTTTCCTTCTGATCTTTAAAAGACAGGAAGAACCATTTTTGATTGGTCTGAATGTTTGGGCGGTTTTGTGGCCAGCCTAAAATAAAACAAGACAAATCTACAACTGATACTTCCTTTCTAGTCATTGATGACCATCCTCACATGGGACAGATTTCCACAACCAATTTAATACTGCAAATCTGTCCTGTGTGGTCTTTTTTCTGAGAACTGTAACACTACGTTTATAACAAAGATCAAACATGGAAACATTTATTGTCTAACTAGTTACACCTGGGAAAGTACTGGATCATCTCTGACTGACCTGAGAGTCTCCAGCTCACAGAGAGGATCCTGGAGAAAACCACAGAGCTGCTTCACTGCTGGATCCTTCAGCTGGTTCTGACTCAGGTCCAGAACCCTCAGATGGGAGGGATTGGACCTCAGCGCCGAGGCCAGAGAGCCACAGCTGATCTCTGATAACCTGCAGCCACTCAGTCTGAATAAATGGGGCAAATAAAAACACATTTCTAAATCTGAAAATGAAGAGAAAAGCAGAAAATGTAAAGAAATTTAGAAAAGACCTGAGCGTCTCCAGTCTGCAGTTTGGATGCATCATTGCAGAAGACAGTAACTTTACGTCAGCATCTGTCAGGCTTTGGTTCTTGCTTAAGCTCAGCTCCCGTAGATGAGAAGGGTTTGACGTCATTGCTGAGGCCACAACTTCCCAATGACTCGTTGAAAGAAAACTACCAGACAGTCTGTTGTGTATGAAACAAAAATAGTGAGTCAAACTTTGGGATTTCTCATCAACTTATCTGAGAATCTACCTCAACACAAATGTAGCTCATTTCCTGGAAAAGCTAAATTCAACACCGTAGAGCAACAGTTTGAACGACCATCAGATCTGAAATGCAACTGAATTATTCTCAACATTTGTCTTATTTTAGAACAGCTCATAATTACTCAATATTTAAAATGATTATAGCAAATGGTTTAAAGAAACGTGCATCTTTTTATCTGTCTATCGGCTCTTTGGATATTTTGCATTTCATCCAATTTGTACGATCGTGCGTCAAGTCTTAATTCAGCGATCCGATCGATGACATCAGAGTCTCTGGTTGCATCGATTGCCCTCAGCTTCTGTTATATCTGCCTGTTTCCCTTCAAATCATTTTCACTGCACCTTTTGTTGCTAGTGATGAAGTTGCCACCTAACGGGTGTGGAAAGGCTCAAACAACTTTGTGGGTCACATAAAGGCTCCAAACGGAACCGCCACAAAGACCTAAAACACCCATTTAAACCAACGAGGCCGGCTGTTTTTACGTTGAACAAATGAAGCAAAATAGTCACGTGTCATTAGTTAAAATGTGTTTTTCTGTCGTTTGAATACGATGTATACAAAAAACAAAAGTGATTTAATGACATGACAGTAATTTCATGATAGTCAGTTAACTTGTGGCTCCTATTATTCCTGCCTTATGTTGGTTTGTCTGGATTGACCTTTGAACTTATATCCAGCCAGTGTTGAACATTTCTGGATGAATTGTTGTTGTTTTTTTAATTTATGGACGCTGCAATGGAGATAAAGAATTGAAGGAATGACCACTGGAGGGGGTATTGCTACCTGACATGATCCACTCGCTTGATTTAAACGCCGATGTCCGGCCCCAAAAATCTTTACTTACTGGAACTTCCTGCAGTTCCTCACAGCTGGAATCAGGCGACGTCGTCCCTCCACTGAGGTGTTGTACTGCTGCAGGTTCAGCTCATCCAGAACCTCCTCTGACATCTGCAGCAGGTAGGCCAGAGCTGAACAGTGGATCTCTGACAGTCTCCTCTCTGATTTCCTCCTTGACTTCAGGAACTCTTGGATCTCCTGATGGACTGACTGATCCTTCATCTCCATCAGACAGTGGAAGATGTTGATGCTTCTGTCTGGGGAGAATTTATCACTGTTCAGCTCCTTCAGGTTGTTGAGGACCTTCTGGATGGTTTTGGGTGGCTGTTCCTCTGATCCAACAGTCCACCCAAGATCCTCTGATTGGACTCCAGAGAGAGACCATGAAGGAAGCGAACAAACAAGTCCAGGTGGCCATTTTCACTTTCAAGAGATTTCATTAGTGCTCTCCTGAGGAAGTCATCAAGAGATGTGGCTGGATCGTTATTTGTGAACAACCATGAAAACCAGGAAAAGGGGATTGGTTCAGAATATTTTAGGAACTGATTTATAACCGCTGTGTCTTTCCTGGTGTAACGGTGGAACATGTAGACGGCAGCCAGAAACTCCTGAATGCTCAGATGAACAAAGCAGTAGACTGATTTCTGGAAGATCACACTCTCTCTCTTGAAGATCTCTGTACAAACTCCTGAGTACACCGACACCTCGGAGACGTCCAGTCCACATCGCTCCAGGTCTTCTGAGTAGAACATGATGTTTCCTTTCTCCAGATGTTCAAACGCCAGCCGACCCAACTTCAGAAGGAGTTCTTTATCAGCCTCAGTCAGTTTCCCTGGTCTCTGCTTTCCTCCATACTTCTGCTTCTTCCTCTTTATCTGAACCATCAGGAAGTGTGAGTAGAGGTCAGTCAGGGTTTGGGGCAGCTCTCCTCTCTGGTCTCTGGTCATCATGTCCTCCAGAACTATAGCAGTGATCCAGCAGAAAACTGGGATCAGACACATGATGTGGAGGCTCCTGGAGGCCTTGATGTGTGAGATGATTCTCTTGGACAGATCTTCATCACTGAACCTCCTCCTGAAGTACTCCTCCTTCTGGGAGTCAGTGAAGCCTCGTACTTCTGTGATCCTGTCAACACACGAGGGAGGAATCTGATAGGCTGCTGCAGGTCTGGAGGTGATCCAGATGAGAGCTGAGGGAAGCAGGTCCCCTGGATGAGGTTCACCAGGAGCACGCCAACGGACGATACTTGTGTGACATCAGAGATGAGCTGATGCTTGTTGAAATCCAGTGAAAATCTGCTTTCATCCAGGCCATCAAAGATGAACAGAAGTTTCCAGACAGTCAGATCTTCTGCTCTGATCTTCTGTAATGTTGGATGGAAAACATGAAGCAGTGAGAGAAGACTGTGCTGCTCATCTCTGATCAAGTTCAGCTCCCTGCATGAGAGCGGAAGCACCAGACTGATGTCTTGGTTCTCCAAACCTTCTGCCCAGTCCAGACTGAACTTCTGCACTGAGAAGGTTTTTCCAACGCCGGCGACACCGTTGGTCAGAACCACTCTGATGTGTCCCTGTTGCTCAGATAAGACTTTGAAGAGGTCCTGGCACTTGATTGGAGTGTCCTGGATGTTCTTCTTGGAGGTTCTCTCAAGCTGTCTCACCTCATGTTGTGTGTCCACCTCCTCACTTTGTCCCTCAGTGATGTAGAGCTCAGTGTAGATCTTGTTCAGCAGGGTTCCACTTCCTGCTTCATTAGTTCCTTCAGTCACATGTTCACATCTTCTCTTCAGACTCATCTTATGACCTTCTATCACCTCCTGCAGATCACTTCCTGAACATAAGTAAACCAATGATTTCCATCTATAATAAATCATCAACACAACTACAAATTCATGACATCACAAATTAAATCTCATATTGAACAGTTTTACTTTGTTTGGGCTTCATTTCAGCATCTCCAGATCTGCTTCCAGATTGTGAACAAGAGGACTCTCCTGGTGGAGCTGACTGGTCCCAGTTTGATAGGATGTGCTCCCCCCTCTCACTATGAAACACATCTCTATTAGTCCTTTGATTTATAGGATGAAAGAACCTGATCAAGACTCAATATTGTTCCAGCATTTATGTCTGAATTCATCTTTCAGTTTAAACATGATTCTTGTTTCTAATCAACAATATTCACATTAAGTCTGTAACTATATGACTGTCTGAGGTTTAAGTGTTAAACATCTCCAATGATAAACTCACAACCTGCTGCTGTTAATGTGACTAACAGCTGGCACACAAACACATCATCACGCTTTAGTTTTCTTACATTTCCTCTGAACTTCTGAAGTTTATTATATTATTTTTGGACCGGTCACTCTTCAGGGACACCCAGCTGGGCACTGTGGACTCTGCTCTGTCCTCGTCCATCCTGAGGAAACATCAGAAATAGTGATGAGACTGTGATGAAGGTAAATAATCTGTAGAGGTTGTAGTTAAATAATCCCAATTCACTGCATTTTTATCAAACAGGAACATTTCTAATCCATTCTGGATAACAACTGAATCAATAAATCAATGATGTCTCTGTATAATTTTCATGTTTTCAGAGTTTAAGCTGCTTTTTTTAACTGTTCCCTGCAGTGAGAAAAGAACTGGCACCTTTTCCAGCCCCTCATCCTGCAGCACTGAATGTGCTCTAAAGTTCTTTCCAGAGCAAACGTCTCTGCACTTGCAGCAACATGTTGTAGTCATGGATCCGTGAGGAGAACCGGATACAGGAAACGCCCCCACTTTGATCCCAAAACCCAACTGGTGGCCAACGGTGGTCCGGCAACGACGGGGACGCTGGTCCATCGGGCCCACAACACTGGTTTTCCACAGGCCAACATGGTGAAAGGACTGTCTTCAGCTCAGCCACTAAATTATCTGGTGCTACATAAACATACTAGTCAGGACTTTTTAACTTCCTTCCTTTGTTCCCCTCTTCAATTATTTCTATGATCCAAGTCCTCAAAGATCACTGCTCTATTTAAAATAGATGAAAGAAATGACACCCACTCCTGCATTTCTTTCACAGTGGTTCCACAACATAGAACAATAAACCACTGTGAGAAAACGTGCAACATGAACCCAAAATCCTGTTGGTGTCCTGTGATCCTGTGTGGATTTAGTTATTTAGTTTATTGTCTTAAATTGGTCCGGCTGAGAGATGCTAACTTGCACACGATTAAATGTTGTTTGACAGGTAATACCAAAATATCCAGCTGTAACCTGGACTGTTGAACAGCTCTAATAACTCTAAGAGCTTTTCACCTGTCACAAAAAAGTTTTAAAATGTTGTTAATACCTGTTAAGACTCTCTAACAACGTTAACAGCATAATACTCACTTTACACTCACCTTGTCGCTCTTCCTGCTTCGTCTGAACAGAATACTTTCACTTTTAAAATCTAACCAGCAGCTTTATGACATATATATTACTACCATAAAAGCATTCTTGGAGGGTTTAAAGTTCAAAGTTCTTTTAGGATCAGTAGCAAAGAGCAGAAAAATAAACTAAACTCACTTAGAAAGACTATTCAACTATAACTAAAGCCAGACTTAAGAAAGTTAAATAAGACCTCTTCATTTATAATGTATAACGATGTTTTGTGCTAAAACTAAATATGAAGTCTAGTTGAATTTTCTTAAGCCAAGAATTCTTCAGCTCTATGCAGCTCTTCAATAGTAACAAAAATGTTTTCAAATCTTGATTTTATCTCCAAACACAACTGTCAATTCTTTTCAATAATGCTCTTCGTTTCCACTCACCTTGTCGGTCTTCAGTCTTCCTGCTCAGTCTGAACGGAAAACTTTTACCTTTCCTTTTTCCTCTGTTAATGAACACTTTATGGCTGTTGATTAATATTCCACGACTATAAAAGCATTCTGGGAGGGTTCAAGATGAAAAGTTGTTTTGCTATTTTAATGCCATAAATATGTTTTTGCATTTAAATGAAAACTGACTAACTTAGTTAAATAAATAAATAGATTTATGATGCTTGACAGATTTAAAAGACTTGTAAAAGCAGCATATTTCTGCAGCCCTGGAGTCCAGGAGGAGCAGCAGAGGTCAGAATGTGTCGGAGCGCGTTTAACTATTGTCTGCAGTTCCACGCGTGTCCACCGGGTGGCGGTAAAGCACCACATGATATTTCTCCTTTTTGGAACTTCTTCAGCTGCGTTGAGCTTTAAATCTTCACCTGTCGCTCCCTTTAAGCTCTAAACTTTGCGGTTCTGTGTGTAGTTTGTTGGTTTGAATATTTTTGATGAATTCTGATGACAACTGAAACTGTCAATAGAAAGTTCGTCCATTGTTCTACTGCGTCACACATTTTCATTATTTATTGTCATTTTTGGGTCTAAACTGGACCAGTTCTGTGAGCTGTTTTGCTTTTTCTGTGGACCAGATGTTCCAGGCAGGTTCCATCATGGGACACAGACGGAGACAGGTCACGTGACAACAGTCAGCCTTTAGTTCTTTATTACAGGAGGATCTGGTTTATATACAGACACGAATCTGCAAAATACTAAAAAGTCTATGAACCCAAAGTACTAAAAAGTCTACATCCACGCACACGCGTGTATTAAGTGTTTAACACACGTGTGCGCGTACGTGCACACTGTATATTCATCTAATAACTGTTAGTTTCTAAAACACCAAAGTAGAGTCACTGAGGCACGGCTTCACCTCCTTTACACCGAGGTTTCCCTGAGCAGGTGTGATGAACTGTTGCAGAAGGAAAAGCATGGAACATGTTAATAACCGGACACTAAAACACTCAGGTTTATTGTCTGACGGCATCAGTGTCTCTGGTTGCATCTGTCTGAGGAGCATTGTGAAACCAGGAGCAGTGTAAATGAGGGGGGGGGGCAGTGAGTGGATGCTGCATTCATCAAACACACAATAGTCAGAAGAGAAGAAGGAAGAACAGAAGCCCGTGTTCCTCAGTGTTGGTGTGGAGACGCCTGTTTGGAGGAGCAGGAAGCAGGCTGGACTCTTCCAGCTGGCTTTAATGCCA